>NC_067483.1:95678783-95703783 GCF_947179515.1 Apodemus sylvaticus
TGTGTGTGTGTGTGTGTTTTGGTGGGGATATAGTTCATATAGAGTTCAATGCCATGTGTGCTGTCAACATTCACCAAGGATCTTGAAACATGCCTCCCATAGTCAAGGAGTATGACTAAACATCTGCACATAAATACCATAGTTTCCAGACAACTGTACACGATGAGATGCGACCTTTATTTTTGTGGTATATTTAATGGAATAGGTCAGATTTCACACATGTTTTTCATTCTGGGGATTAGGTGCTGTTTAGTTCAGTGACAGAGTGCTCCCCAGTCCATGTGGCTTTCAAAATACCCACTACGTGGTCTTCCTCTGTTTAGCTTAGCCCAGTCCGTGTGTCTTCTGCTCAGCTGAACCCAGACGTGGTAGCCAACCCGAGGCTGTCTGTAATCTCCCCGTGTCAGCTTCCCCTCCATGGGCAGTGGACATTGATCTTTTCCTAATGCAGCAATAAGCTGCAAGCATTTTTCAAACGGGTATTTTATTTGCTCTATTATCGGTGAGAACAAAGAGAGATGCATTTGGCCAAGGTCAGTGGGAGAGGCAGTAAGACCCGTGCCAGAGAGCCTTCTGCCGTCAGCTCTGCTAATGCTGCCATTTGGCTCCGGTCTCCACTGACCGAGGAGCTGAAGTATGTTATGTTTCCAGCTGCCCAGGCACTTGTCAGACTCCAGATCTGTGGGTCACTTCCATCTTCTTAAGTATTTCATTCATAGACTCTTGGAACTGGAAGAGAGCTTACCACGTGGTTGGGTTCATTCATCTGCTTCCAGGCAGGAAGGCAATAAAAGTGTCTTGGGAGGAGAATGTTTTTGTTTTTGTTTTATTTGTCAAATTCCCCAAGTCCAGGGACATATAGTCTTTTCTGTTTCGCATTCATTATTTAAATAAAGCTCTGAATATAATTCTCACATGTCGGTTCTTCCTAGAATCTGACTGATATCCCCTTAGCCATCAACTATGTGTTTCTTTGTAAAGAGTCTGGGAAGAAGGCTGAAATATTGAGTTGTGGTGTTCCGTTTTTTGGCCAGCTCTTGTGTGTGTGTGTGTGTGTGTGTGTTTCACTGTGTTTTGTGACCCACGTGTTTTTATATCTTTTAAAGTGTAACATAGCAGCACACTAAGAATATCAGCAAGTGAGAATTACAGAAAGAATTGCAAAGAGATTGATACATTCTGTGTGCGTACTCTAGATGGAGAAATACAAATAAAGCCTTCAAGCAGACAGTAACACGTGATTAATAAATGACACATGAATGCATTTGCTCGTCTTATTTTCTTTTTTGAGTCTTCTTTTGTAATAACTGCGTGAGCTACATAGCAAGTTCACTGATGTTTATATACAGCTAAAATGTCCAAGATCATTTGGCTGCATTTTTAATCCTGTGATGCAGTTTCAAACAGTGTGTGGAATTCAACTGAATCTGCATGGCAATAGAATGTGTTAAAGTCTGTTTGGGCCAGGGGGTGTTTCAGATACACACAGGGAAGCTGTTGACCCATAGGATAGACTAAGAAATGCTGGCTGGGAAAACATCAGAGACTTTCATGGGAAAGTCTACCTCTCCCTACAGATGGCAATGACATCTGGGACTGGGCATCCTGACATCGACATCTAGCCTTGAGCTGCCTCATGAGCAGACCAGTGTATTTGCTCTCCCCTTGGATCTTAGAACTGAAATTCTGCACCCCACCTTGAGGGTGCTTTGAACAAAGGTCTCTGGTGACAAGAACCCATAGAACATCTGTCAAGAAATTCCCTGCTTGATGTGAACAGGGGACTCCTGGGGACTCAGGGCATGTAGCTTCTGCATACAGCAAGGGTGTTTTTCTACCTGTCCCCCACTCTGCTTAAATCCAGGTAACTTCTGAATTCCTGCAGCAGCATTTGAAGACCATTTTCCCACTCTCTCATTCCCTTCTCCCTCCTTGCCACCTTCCTCTTCCTCCCCTTGATTTGAACTTGCCAGTTTAGTGCCTTAAGCTGCCACATGCTGAGAACTCAGACCTGGGCCCTGATTCCGAGCCTGATCCGATAGTACTCACTTTCCTGCTATGGGTCCTTTCTTTGAAAGGAAATCAACCATTTATATTTATTTATATCAAGCTTTCTCGCTTATTTTTAACATTTTATGACAGTTAGGGTGGAACCTGAAGGCATTTCTTAAGACCTGTCTCCTTATGTAGCGTGAAGGCTAGCTGTAAAGATGTGCTGCCTCCTTGTGAATATACCGTTTGTGTCACGTGAGCTGAACTTATTTGCTGAAAGCAGAGAGAATCTAGAGTCCCCTGATATACAGAAGATCAAATGATAGTGAATGCAAATGAGCTGTATAGGTAACACTGCTTGTTTAGTGTGTAACATTTTTATTTACTGATTATATGTATATGTACTTATCTACAAATGATTTTTAAATTATCACTGTATCTCACAAATTCTCTACCCTCATCTTAAGCCCCTCCATAGCCATGATCAAATCTGGGGAGAGAAACCTGTCTCGGAGTACTCGGAGAGAGAGAAGTCCCTCATCTCTGTGGATATGTCTGTCTCTAACAAGGGACACCTTCTGCACCCATGTCCCCTTTTCTCAAGTCTGAATTTGAACAGGCTCTATGCCCTTGATAGCCTACTCGTCCTCTCTTTCCTCTCTCTCTTCACTAACTTCCCTCAGACATATCTAGCCTCTGCTTGGTAAATGAAGAGAGGCTGTGTGTGGCTTGTACATTGAGGGTCTTAGTGAGCACAGTTATCTTTATCTGGTAACCTACAATAGAGCATCCTTTAGTTCTATTTGAGGGTTCCTTTGCTACTTTCCCCTTATTCTGCTTAAGTCCTAACAGTGGCATCTTTAAACTCTGTTTCTGTCATCCTCTCTAAGACTGAATGGCTGTGATTCTCAGCCCAGCAACTTGTTAGCCATCTTGACTTCATATTTAGTTTACATTTACATGGTACTACAACCTGACTAAACCTCATCTGTGCTGTTGTTTACAGAGAGCATTCCCATGGGCTCTGTGAATGAGTCATACTACTATTGTTGTGTTAAACTTCTTGCTGCCGATGTCACAAGAGATTAGAAATGCCACAAGAAACCTGTCACTTGTATGACAGTTGGACATGCAGATCTTAACATTATACCTACATTGAATTGCTTTTAAAATGATTTTTTCTATATGTTATATATTGGGTATAGCTTCCACTAAACACAGTCTGAGAATGTACACCAGTTCTTGGTACACTTTGTGGTAGATTTTACTCTTTTATTTGTTTGTATGTATGTTTGCTTAACAGGGACACATATAGACCAAGCTAGCCTTGAATTATGAACTTCTGATCCTCTTGTCTGCTCCTCCAGAGTGCTGAGATCAAAGCCCAGGTCCACTCTTGGTTTGTTCGGTATAGGGATGTAAACCTGGGACTTCATGCTTGGTCAGCAAGCAATGGACAGAATGAAGTACATCCTCAACTTCCAGACTTGTTTTAGATTTTACTTTGGCAGACTATAATGATCACTACAGTGAAATAAAACATTTAAGATTATTAAGGTAAAAAAATTAGTAGATGTGTGTGTGTGTGTGTGTGTGTGTGTGTGTGTGTGTGTGTGTGAGGGGGGTAAGAACATTTACTGTGTATTCATGAAGACCTAAGTTCAGATGTCTGGGACCCACATAAAAATCTGGTGCAGCATGGGGGAGGGGGTCCTGCTTCCAATTCCAGCACTTTGAAGGTAGAAGCAGGAGGACCACTCTGAGTTTGTAGCCAGCTTGTTCTGTAGAATGAATTTCAGACTATCCCAAGCCACATAATAAGAGCCTGCTGGAGAGAAGGCTGGGGTGCCCACTTGTGAGTTCACCTGAACCAACAGTGCTGCTGGGGGCCGGGAGCAAAGGGTCACAGAGGCTGCTTAGTCCCAGCCAAGCTCTTCTTTCAGGAAGAGACCCCATATTAATGGAATAAAGTGACAGTGTGAGAACAACACTCTGGAAAGTTCCATGGCCTCCAAGCATAGGCACCCCGTGTATGTGCACACAGCACAAACTACATATGTGTACATATGCACAAAAACATACCAGAAATAAAAGGAAATTCTTCTTTTCTTTTTTAAAGACAGCTCCTATGTTTAGCTACCCCTGACAGGGGAAGCAAAGAAAGGGTGCCTTTTGAGCAGGAGATTTCTTTAATTACAATGAAGAGTTAATAATGGTAGGCATCACATGTCTAATGCCATGCTCTGGGTGCCCCTCTCCCTTCTTGCCTTTTATTCTGCCCCCGACTCCCAGAAACCTCAGCCTGAGCAGAAATAAAAGGTTCAAGGCTTGTCAGCATTAGTTTATAGACAGCTGTTTAAAAATAATGAGATATTGGGTATTGTGAGGCTCAGGGCTGTCTTGCCGGACTCATTCATTTCCATTCACCTTTTGTCAGGATTGCAGACAGAAGACATTCAATTAAAATGTGTCACCTGTTGCAGATGACCTAATTTGTATGTGTCATAGATCTGGCCTCTGTGCTGCACACAGGCAACTTTACCTCTGCTAGGGAAAAGTTCTCTGCTAAACATTTTGTGGAGAGTGCTTTCAAATGATTGCTATTTCCTCTTGGGCTCCATTCCAGACTTTGCAAGTCTGGTGCAAGGGCTCGGAGCCAGGCAAGAGCTGTGGGTTGCACTTCAGGGAGCTGGGTGTCAAGGAGCTTCTTTTGGGATTTTTGTCCTATGTGCATTAAGTCACATGTACATTTTGGATGCACCTCGACGCCTATGTGATTTCCAGTGCAAGCTTTCTATGTTAATCACCCAGATGGCTGTGGGAAGCCTAAGAGGACTGATTCCTGATGGCTGATTGCTCATTTATCTAGAAGACAAGAAGCTTTAATGTGAGCCCGGCCTTTTTAGCCCATTTAGAGACTAAAGTCTCTCTGCATCTCTGTCTCTGTCTATCTCCGTTTGTCCCCTCTCTGTCTCTGGCATTCTGTCTCTGTCTGCCTCTGTCTCTCTGTGTCTCTGCCTCTGTCTCTCTGTGTGTTTCTCTGTTTCTCTGACTTTCTCTGTCTCTGTTTCTCTGTCTATCTCTCTCTCTGTTTCTCTGCTTCTCTGTGTTTCTTTCTCTGCTTCTCTGTCTCTCTCAGTCTCTGTATCTCTCTATCTCTGTCTCTGTTTATATCTCTGTCTATCTTTCTCTCTCTATATATATATGTCTGCCTCTCTGTCTCTCTATCTCTGTCTCTTCCACATCCTCCACTTTTCAATCCCTTTGTGATCTCTCTTACATTTTTCACATATTACAGAATTTTAATTCCCAGATGGAACAGTTTCCAAATCTCTGGTCTTGTAGGCCTGAAAGTCCATCCAAAATAACCGAAATCATTAGCCACCACTCAGTGGGGCCATTGTGCGCCATTGGTGGTGCCTACTGGGAATGTGAAATTTGGCTGTGGTCTCCCTTTGCTCCTGTGCTCTGGCACAGCCAGGCCTGTTCTGCTTGCCTCTTATCTATGCTTTAATCAGGGTAGAGATATTGTTTACTTAAGTAATTTACTTACATTTTTTGGTATAGGCATTCTCCCCAACTCTCACACCTGACTCTGTCTCTAACACATTATGGCTTTCCTACCTGTAAAATGTGACAAAAATAACAACTGCCTTGTGGGGTTGTTTTGAGGGTATGTGCATTAATTCATATAGAATTCAGCTCACCCTCAATGTGTATCATGTAACAGACTCTCAGGAACTTTAGTTTTTTCCATGATGTCAGTCATGGACTGGCTCAATGAGACCACATGTAGACAGTGCTTCTTGAGAGGAAATTGGGACTAGGGGGCTGTCTGTTAAAACTGGGAGAAAGGGACTCAATCTCAAAGCCACATTTAACAGTATTGCTGTTTACTTTGAGAGGGGTTACAAAAAGTAGCCAGAGGTTGGTTGTGCTCCTAGATGGCCTCTAAGCATTTAATATGGTTGGCTTTTCCCGGGAACATATGTGTGCACATACAAATAATTTTTACTCACCCATTGCCTATAAATATGCATAGCTGCCCAGATTTTGTCCCAAAGGAGAACCCAACAGAAGCTGCCATACAAATCCCCAGCACTTGCCTAGACTCTGCTAATTCTTATAGCTTCTTGCTGCAGCACCTGCAAAAGAAGGCCCTCTGTGCTAGGCATAGATTCTGCCCTCAACAGTCTCCACCAGCGACTGGGTTAGGGTCTCATGCTCTCTTCCTACAGGGATGGAGGGAGGCACTAGTAGGCAGCAAAGTAATAGTGTAGCTCAGGGTAGCACACAGCAACATTGTAGCTCATGGTAGCACACAGCAACAGTGTAGCAGACAGTAGCACACAGCAACAGTGTAGCAGACAATAGCACACAGCAACAGTGTAGCAGACAGTAGCACACAGCAACAGTGTAGCTCATGGTAGCACACAGCAACAGTGTAGCAGACAGTAGCACACGGCAACAGTGTAGCAGACAGTAGCACATGGCAACAGTGTAGCAGACAGTAGCACACGGCAACAGTGTAGCAGACAGTATAGGCAAGGGTCCTGCTGTCTTAAGTTTGTCTTTCCCATGGCCCTCTCTGACTCTACTGAGGTCTATGCTAGATGACATTTACCAAGTACAACTGGTTGTTTAAAATTCTTGAACAAACATTTCAAAACTGTTTGCATGTTGATGTGGCCGCTTGTTTCTTTCTTAAGTATTCTGGGGATTTTACCCTTAACATCTTTTAGTAAACTTGTGCTTTGGTACAACATAATAAATGCCTTATTTTTAAACTGGGAAAGCAGGTGAGGTATTCTTAATAATTCCCTGAAGAGAAAGAATATCTAGGAAACCCATCTGAGTTTATGGTATTGCAGGAGTGAAAGTGCTTTGACTTACTGGGCTGTATAATATCATGAACATTTGCATTTGGAAGGAACATGCTGGCTTAGCATGGGTGGACCTGGGTGACCTTGGCTTGACCCTTTTGCTGTATTGGGTTTATTTCCGTCTTCACAGCTTTTTCTCCCTCTACGCCCTGCTCCTGCTCTGTTCGTTTGTGAATTTGGACAGTATATACAATTTGTAACTCCCTAGTGGTGTACAGGCACACTCTGTATGTGAAGAAGCCCTGCAAAATGTCCTGGTTAGATAGGAAATGCCAACTATTAAAATATTTATTTATTTATTTATTTATTTATTTATTTATTTATTTATTTATTTATGAAAAGATGACAGTGGTCTCTGCTTGAGTGGACAACCCAGTTGCTTTCCTTAACTTCTGATCTTGTCCCACTACATCCTAGGCACATTATTTTTAGAGGGAAACCCCCTCATGTTTTATTTTTTCAAAGGTATTGTATAAATTGTATCTAAGGAGAAACTGTTTGTATAGATGTGTAAAACACAGGAATGTTTATTTTGGGTGTGTTGCTGTTTGGTTCTCACCAAATTACTAGTCATCAATAATGCTATTTATTTTTACTAACATGGTGTTGAACTATTTATTTATTTATTTATTTATTTATTTATTTATTTATTTTCAAGATAGGGTTTCTTTGTATAGTGACATGGTGTTGAACTATTTATTTATTTATTTATTTATTTATTTTCAAGATAGGGTTTCTTTGTATAGCTCTGGAACTCACTCTGTAGACCAGGCTGGCCTCAAACTCAGAAATCTGCCTGCCTCTGCCTCTCAAGTGTTGGCATTAAAGGCATGCACCACCACTGCCTGGCAAGTTTTGAACCTTTTAAACACAATAGTTTAGGTTGTAATTATTAATTCTATTCTTCATATTCAGTAAATTACAGCTGAACTCAAGGGAAAAAATCTATCCATTTATCTATCTATCTATCTATCTATCTATCTATCTATCTATCTATCCATCTCTTTTGAGATGGGACTCTGTCTCAAAAGAAGAAAATAATTAAGTCGTGATATTTTTTGTCATACAAGTGAGCACATAGGTTGTCAATCATCTAAGGTGAAGAAGCTATTCTCAGAGGTCTATTAGGGTCTGGTTTGGCTTACATGCTACTGTTCCCACATATGTTTACACTTGATCCAGGTGAAAGGGGACTGTGTCTCCTTGGTCAGATTTTGCTTCAGTGCAAAGAAATAAATTGAATGGCATGGCATACTGCAAAGATATTTGCAGCTATTGCTAGTTGGGTTGTCCTTTAAACTTTTACTGAGAGTATAGCCAGCTACGGAAAGTCATCATGGTGACAGGCACTGTCCCTCCAGGGGTGCATAAAAGGCACATTACCCCAGGTTTGGAAGCAAAGTTAAAAGGCAATAGTAGGTATATTTTATTTGGTCTGAAATATTTGAAACATTTTTAATATTTGGCTGCTTTTGATTGAGAATGAATTTGCACATGAATACATTATTATGATCTTCTAAAACACATTGACTTCAGAAAATTTAGCTATTAATTGTTATCCAAACTTGGCAGGAGCACTGCTCTGCATATTGAATCTCTGTCAGGTTTTACTATAGGATTATTAATCTCATGCTTTATGACTATCAATATCTAGTCATTTTCCCTACTGTCATATAAATAAAGATCACAAATCATAAAAGAATTCTTTGTCCAATTGATTTTCATTTTAGGGAATAAAAAGTGAAATCCTCCTGTATTTGGAAAGCTCTTGACTATTTAGGAATGGGGTGGATGTGTGGGTGGAGTGGATGGATGGCAGGGTGTATATGCAGATATCTGGGTGGATAGCTACTTATCTACCCAGATGGCTAGGGACAGAGGTGGGGAACATTAGAGAGTCATTTGGAGCATGAACACAAAGTTAGTCCTCAAAATCAAAAGGGAAATGCCTGGTGATAGTGTTTATCTCACTGTTGAGAGAGAGAGAGACAGAGAGAGAGGAAAGGGAGAGGGAGGAGAAAGAGAGAGAGAGGAGAGGGAGGAGAGAGAGGGGGAGAGGGAGAGGGAGAAGAAAGAGAGAGAGAGAAAGGGAGGGAGGGAGGGAGGGAGAGAAACATGTTCAATAAATATTTTTGAGGATGCGTTTTCTTTATAGATCCAGTCACATTGGCTAAGAATGACTTCAGATGTATCTCCTCTGACCCTACGCAAGAGAACTATACTGAATGACTTAATTCAAGGTCCAACTGGAGGCAGTGCAGACACACTTAGTCAGAGCGCTGAGAGCTAATTTCTTGTGTGTGTTTTACATGTGTGCATACTTTCTTGTGTATGTGTGTACAAACATGTGATTGTATGCATGGAGGCCAGGAGTTGATGTCCAGTGTCAAACTTCAGTCACTTTCTACCTTAGTTTTTGAGCCACAGTATTTTACTGAACTTGGAGCTTCCTGTTTGGGTTGGAGAGCTGACCACTGAACTTCATGGTCTTCCCACCTCTGCCTGTGGATCCTGGGATTGCAGGTGTGCATTGGTACACTCAGCATCTCATATGGGGTCTAGGAACGAAGCTCAGGCTTAAACAACAAGCATTTTAGGGGCTGAGAGCCATCTCCTAAGTTTCCCCAAGTGCTACTTGCTAGGACAGATCTCATCTTCAGAAACTGAGCAGCGCTGGGCTGCTGAGGCAACTCAGATAGTAAAGGCACACGCTCCGAGCCAGACAACCTGAGACCCATCCCTAGGACCCACATCATGGAAGAAAATAACCAACTCCTGCAAGCTGTCCAGTACCCTCCATATGTGTACACAAGCACTTATTCCCTTATAAGGTAAATAAATAAAAGTATAATAGATATTCTTTAAAAAGAAATCTATCAGCTATATGTGAAATTATATTGGCAATATGAATCCCCTGATAAGGTCTAAGAGAATATTCAGGAGCCCATACACCAGATCTGAGTGATCCAAGTGTCTTCTGCAGACTTTTGTTCTAACAATTTTAGAGATGACTAAAGTGCTCTCTCCTTTTTTATTTCATATTCCCTCCTTCTCTCCCTCCCTTCCTCTCCTTTCTCCTTGCCTTGCCTTCTCTTGCTACATCTACTGATAGCAGACTAAATGTTCTGCCCAGGGTGAAGTTAGTTGACAGACATCAAGGCTATAAGGAAGCAGTAATGTTCCGTACATCTTGGCTGGATTAAAATGGAACCACATCACATAAAGTTGAAAAATCTTGGAGAAAGCTTGCAAAATAAAATTATGAGAGAGGAGGAAGCCTAATAATTGGGCAAAGAAGTAAAATGTGTCAAACTTTAGTAAATATTGATACAAATACACAAAATGAATCCAAGAGTTAGAAGAATGAAGCTACAATTCTGTGAAGATGAAATGCCTTGAAAACTATAACTAAATATACAGGCTGGGAGGCTACATATCTGAGTGGTAGATTTGACTTTGTACCTTCTGAATTCCCTCTTGGGAAAACACCCCTACACTTTGCATAGTCTTGCCCATAGTGTCACCTTGTAAATAAGAATCTCTTGAGGAAATACACTGACAGTTTCATACGGACCAATATTGGATTACATCAGTCCCACACTCCCCCAAGTCTGTTGGAACTATTTATTGCATTCAGTCCACAAGTGCAGCAAAAGAGGATTTTTAGAGTTCTAGATGTTTCTGTTGACTGGGCCCCACTCATGGGACTTTTGTGAATGATGGAGGAGAGGGTACAGAATGCTAACGTCTTTTATCTTGACATACCATGACACTAGCACACAAGAAACCACTTCTTTGGTTAATTTACATGGGAGTGTGCCTTTGCCCTGATGCATATATAGATGGTGAGTTTGAAGGCTCTGTAGAAAATGCCTTTAATATCTTCTACCCATGGGTAGCCAGCCTTTTGATTCAGCCTCCATTTTTTTTTATGCCTTCTTTTGTAACTCTGGTCCATTCTGAGTCCCACTGTCTGTCTCCTACCACTTCTGGTAGATTCAGTTGATGTATTTGGTTATTCTGTAACTACCTTAACAGTAAACCATTGTCTGTCTCTGTCCGCAGGGGTCCGCCTTGACAGAGTGCGTGGAGGTCGGCAGAAGTACAAGCGTAGAATAGATGCTGAGAACAGTCCATACCTGAACCCTCAGCTGGTGCAGCCAGCCAAAAAGCCATGTAAGTACAACAGATATTCTTCCCAGACACAGAATCCTCCCATTGGCACTGTGTGTCCTAGTATTGGCATGCCCATCCCTTCTGAGTCCAAGGAAACTCCTCTCTGCTGGAGAACATGAACTCTATCTTCAGGGATTGTCTATGAAGAACAGTGTCAACCCAACTAATGATCTCTTTCATTTCTTTCAAAGCCATCTATGATAATTCTCTGCTCTCCCTGTTTGTGCCTAGTCATTTGGTAGAAGCATAAGCATATTAATGCACAGCTTATATAGTGTGAATTTTACATTTACCGGTTGTCGTTATTTGCAGAGAGGTACATAAAACGGATCATACTGTGATCATTAGTTCATTGGAGCTGTTAGTTTCAGATTTCACAAGAAAGTGACTTTTGTAGTTTTCCCTAACTAAATGAGTTTGGCTGCTCAACCTCCCAATGAAAATACATTAGGGGCCTCATTAATTTGAAGCTATATAAGGTTAACACAGTAGCTAGCAATAGATTAGAGTGAGAATAGACCCTACTGATAATGAGCATAGGTTGGTGGTTCCATCTCAGGTGCCCTTATGGGTGTTATAAATTGTTTTTAAAGAGCCCGTGATTTTATGATACCAGGTTGCAATTGGAAAGGATGGCTGCTGCATAGCTACAATGCAAACCCCATTCTCTTCGTCATTAACTAAAAGGGGCTGGAGTATAGATTGTGGCAATAAATGTATCCCATTTTCTGAGAAATCAGTTAATAGCTACAGTGCCGCCAAGCTAGCAACCTAGATGTTTATGCCTGGCATTCAGAAGAGTCCCTAAGAGTTGCTTTGGTAGCAAAAAATACTTGCACGTACTGGTTCTTTTCTTCCGCAGAGGACACAAGCTACTTTTCCTTCTGTAGCAGTTTTAGAGAAGATGAGGCTGTTTTGATTTGCCTTCAAGGAAAAAGGAAGGGCCCACTTCCAGGTCAAGTTTTCCAGGAGGGGTCAGTGCTGTGCATTTGGGACTGTGTTAAGTAAATAAAGCAGACCCTGAACTGTAAATGAAAGGACATTTTAACTGTGTTAAAGGCAAAGCAGCCCATTTCACATAACATTAAAGCGCGAGGGAACATATGGCACGGTTTCTTCTTGCCTTTCCAGAAAACATTATGTTGATTATCCTTTCAATTGTCAAATCTGGCATCGCCTCCTCAGCCTGCGAAGTGGTTTGGCATTCTGCAGATACAATCTAGGAGTGTGTTAAGCAGATTTTGCCCATTATAATTAAAAACTTTCTGATAATACAATAAAATGCAATAAACACTAATGCTTAATTTCATCAGAGGGTTAGTGTTTCTTGATTCAATAATACCTAGATTGCCCGTTTCCCATTTCCCTGAAGCACACATTTACCAAAAGCCACTGATAATTTCCTCTACAGAAAGAGCAAACAAGCACCAGGCTATTTGCAAATCAACATGGTCCAGGGACATCTATCGTTTTCTGTGTAAACCTGAAAAATTGGGAAGCGGCTTGTCAAGTACCTCTGAGAAGATTACAGCAATTGCTGGGCGCTCTACTCCTCTGAGATAAAGAGGGCTCCTAATGAATCGTTACTCGTTATCTAAAGGCCGTTGTGTTAATTTCCCTTAGTCCATTCAATTAGTCTGTTTTTGTAACAAACATTTATAAAACTTAATTTTCAGATCCCGTCGGATAGGCATCAGGGGACTTTAACAAGAAGGTAGCTGGAGAGATTTTTGTGCACCCTTGGCTGGTTGTTTGTGGACTACAAAGGACCAAGACTGAAAATTGGGTTGTATTGATTCTAATTAGGGAAACATTAAATAAGACTTAGCCGGAAACAGTGCTGTTGGCTATTCTGTTTGCTGAAGGATGGGGATGTCCCGGCTTTTGCTGAATCGCTCTGACCTACACGTCAGAAAGCCATGACTTGGCTAGAGCAGGCTGTGTGCTTCCCCCTGTGAGAAACAATAAAATCTAGATTCATGATTTCCTATGGTTACACATTTATACCCTTCACTTATGCTTCTTCAGAGCCACAAAAATCAAAACTTCTCTCTGTGTAACCAGAAATACATGGAGTTCCTTCCATGGCATATTGGACAAACAAATACCCCTCCTTTCAAGTTCTATAAACTAAAAAGAACATATATCACCATTAGTTAATTTTTTTTCCTAGAAAGTGTGCTATTTGGGATTATTTCTACCTAAATATTAACATTAAAGTTAAGGACTACTATCTGAAATAAGTGTAATTTCTATGTCCATATTAGTGTATTTTTTTAAAAAAATATTTTTAGGGTTGCCTGTACAAGACCTGAACAAAATCAAGCTAGCCATCATTCTAGCACAGAGTTGGGGGAGGAGTCTCAGGAGCCTTCCTACCCTGTACATTCAGGAACTCTTGACAGTTGATAGATTTTGAGGAGCTTGAAAGAGTTAGACGGAGGAGCAAGGGTTGGATTAAATAATTAAATGATTAAAATACATTATATGAATTAATTTCAGAGAATCAATGGAATACTACATACACACACACACACACACACACAAGCACACATACAACCTCAGGAAAAATGCTAGATATATCTTAGATAAGTCTCATTGTTATTTCATCATTAGACCAATGAATGCCAGGTGTCATTTGAAGTCGAAGGAGTTAAAAACAGAGTAAAAGAAGACGAGTAGGAAACATACTTGAGATGAGACCTTAGCTCTGTCCACAAAACGTCCCTTAGACTCTTATTTTTCTGGAAAGATATTACCCAGGACTCTTAAATATGTGAATTGAGTTTTTTACCCATTTGTATCTCCTCATGTAGGGGAGAGAATCCCATCTAAAGCTACATCAAGAAATTGAAAATCAGGCCAACGAGAAAAAACATTCTGTTGGCCGGGCTTTACGGCCCCTCCATAAACCCGCACATGCCCCTAAGCAGCAAAACACATCCGATGAGACACTTCCCATTCGTCTCCAGTGTTGACTTTATGAAGATTTCAAAAGCATAGATCACAAATTTCAGACAGATAAATCTGAAGCAGAGAATGAACTGGGGACAAGAGATGAAAGTAGAAGATTAAAGAATAAGGTGCTGGAGGAGAAAATGCTGTATCGTATAAGCAGGCTCGTTTTTATGGGCACAGATATTAGCTGTATTTGGAGGGTTGGCTTGCTACATGGAGACCGGGGAAAGGAGGGCAGCTCCTGTTTAATGTATCCCAAGGAGATAGAGTTATATAGTCAGTAATTCATCCTGGCAGAAGGGCTCTGACCTTTGGCTCTTCCTTAAAGGAATTAAAACAGTTAATGACTTTCGTGCCTATTAAGACTATGGGCGTTTGTGGGTCTTTGCTTTCTGCACTAGACCATATTTCAGTTCCTTCCACTGGGCTTTTTATTTTGTAACCATCGGATGCTGTTTAATCTGCTCCCCTAGATCCCACTTAAGAATCAGAGAGTAAGCCCAAGAAGCATCTTACTTCTTTTACCTGTTTGCTATAAAAATGTTCACAGTAGGACCAAGCCTCCTTTATAGATGCAGGCAAAGAAAGGGATGCTTTCTGTCATGAACAGTGAGTTCTTTCCTGCTGTGAATTTTCCTAAACGCTGCTCAAAGCACACAGGGTGAACCATGATGGAGTATGTGTGTTTTATTGTAGGATGCTGCAATTATTTTTCAAAATACGAAATAGCTTAGAGTTTATGAAAGTCGGTGATTCTGCTGGTGAGCATAGAGTGCTCTGGTCTGACCCCACAGATAACAAGATTGTCTCGCATTTGTTGGTGGCTGAACCAGAGAAGATTTATGCTATGCCTGACCCTACTGTCCCGGACAGTGACATCAAAGCCCTCACGACACTCTGTGACTTGGCCGACAGAGAGTTGGTGGTTATCATTGGATGGGCAAAACATATTCCAGGTAAGTTCTCCAGAAACCCTAAAGAAATGCAAAGACTGCAGGCACCTCCAGGTTTGTATATCCCACAGGAGAAAATTTTACATTTTTCCTGTGAGATTATTTCTAACTCTCTGTTGTCTGCATTTAACTCAGCACCTGTTTTCTTAATTTGGAGCATTGATTTTTATATAGTGATAAGTGTGATGTTTATGTACTGTCTTGAGCACCAGTCATTCCCTATTTGAGAGCACTACCTGCCACAATTTAACATGCAATCCATAAAACCATTTCTTAGTTATGTTAAAGATTTTTGTCTTTTTCCTGAGGAAATAATTCTACATGCTTTTTTAAAATTTTTATTTATTTATTTATTTATTTTTTAACTTTACAACTATTATTTTCAGCAGTAGGTGAGTGTACTCTCTTTTCTTTCTCTGAATATTTCATCTTGGTATTTACCGTTCATGTTCACTTTGACCTTCTCTTTATGATTACACATTTCAAATCAGTTTGCAATTAGATATTTATGATGAATTTATATACAAAATGACATGCTAGATAAAGATGGCAGATTTTCTCATATGCTGACCCCGAGCCTGTGTACCTGGCTATGTAACAAAAGGAACCCCTTTGAAAATGTTTGTAGTATGTTTGAATTCATTTTTGTTGTTTCCTTTGGCTTTTGTTTTCAAATAGTTTATAAAGAAGTTTTCAAGTGACGAGAGATTTTTTTTCTGGCACACACAGTTAGCTTATTTCTGTCTCCTTAAACTAGTTTGTCTTTATGCTTTGAATGCTACAGTAATTTCTTTAATCAAATTGATGGAAGTCCCTTTCCCAGCCCACACTGAAACCAATTTATTGGTCATGATACGCCAGCCATGTCGCTAACAGTCGTAACGAACTGTCAGGCAGTATCGCAGTGAAGCTAATTTGAAGTCATTAGGTGTGCAGCGTTCAGGCAACAATTTGTTACAGTGGTTAGGGACACAGCTGACATTTCTGAATAGCTTTGTTCAGGGCAGTTCTAGATGAGACCAAGCAAATTGTAAACTAATTTAAACATCGCTCTGTATTATACCGGCTACTTTGTCTTACACTGTGTGCTAATAAAGCTCTCCAAATTAAGTCAGAACTGGTTAAATAGGTAACTTGAATGTATACTTTGGCAAACACCCACACAAGAATAACAATATCTAGAAGAATATAGTTCGGCCCTGTGGATACAGGATGGTGAACTTAGATCATAAGCACACTCACATGGATTGTATAGAAAGGTGTGCAAAGGAAGGATTTAAAAAGGGCCAGATGGCTCGGTTTGATGATTCTAGCATTTGTGAGGCCGAGGCAGGAGGATGTGCCTTGACTGTAGAATGACAGGCCTGCCAGTGGGACAAAGCCAGATAACACATTTGTCTGGACAGCATATGAAAACCTCTCTGGGAGGAGAGTGCTGTTGGTGGGTGGCTCAAAGGAGAGAGAAACAAAACTAGCATCTTTTGAAAACATGTCTACAGTCACATTTTTAGGTAATCAGGATAGAACATTAATGTGGTAGACCATTGTTTCATATGTTTATACTTTTATATACATTTTTTGCTATTTGAATGTCTTCTTGATATAAATGGAATTGCATTACTTTCCCCTCCCTTTACCTCCCAGCCCTTCCCAACTACACTCCCTTGAAATCTCCCATGCTCCCCAACTCTCAAGTTGACAGCCTGTTTTTCTTTGATTATTACTGTTACATGCACATACATGCATATGCACATACATGCATACGCACATACATATAATTCTAACCCAGGGCTTCTCATCTTAGCTCTACTGATACTTGGTACTAGAAAATTCTGTTGCAGCTGGCTTTTCTGTGTATGTTAAGATATTTGATAGCATCCTTATCATCTACTGACCAGATACCAGTGATACCCCTCTAACAGACAAAAATGTCCTGAGATACAACCTTATGATGCCAGGGAACACTTGACACCAATCTGCCCACCCCACACATCCCTACTGAGAACCACTCTCCAATTTGGGATATTTATTCTCCTCTATTCAAGGACAGAGAGATTGAGGCAAAGAGAAATACAAGAACTCACATAAGTTCACAGATGTTTTCGGAATATTCAAAACACATTCAAGCCCAGTGTGGCTCATAACAATGGCAGAATCAATACTAGACAGGATGATGTAGGACAAGTGTCACTGTTTGGGGTAGCCTGGGCTACATAGTATATTTCAGATGAGTCTGTGTAAACATTGAAGACTATGTTTCAAAATAATAGCATATTTAAGTTAAGACCCCCAGAACCCATATAAAAGCCAGGCATGGCAGCACATGTCTGTCATCCCAGTCCTTAGAATGTGGAGACAGGAGGATCATGGGAAATTGCTCACTAGCCAGTCTACCAGTGAGCTTCAGGTTCTGAGATAGACCCTTTCTTCAAAAATAAGGTAGAGAGTAATAGAGGAAAATATTTGGCATTGACCTCTGACCTCCATGCCCCATGTCACAAACAGCCAACTAACAAACAGCAGTGTGTGATTCCTGTCACCATGATGTCAGATCACCTACCACTTCCATGAGCTCTGCTCAGGTCTCCCAAGTTTAAGAGATTTATTAAGGCAGTATTTTGATACCATCTGGAATTGTCATGAGAAAGACCAGCTATTAAAAAAAGCAACTGCTCCTAAGGCCTGTGGTTTGGAAAGGTCAAAGGTGAATTTACAGTCCTGGTTACGTACCTATGTGGAGATGCAGCGTGCTGTAGTCACGGACTGGGCAACTTTGGCGAAGGCAGTAGCTTTAAATAACTGAGTGCTGCCCTTTCCAGTACTGGAAACGACGGTGTGGGTTCATGTGCTCAGTCGCAAGCCAGGCCCTGGAACTGGTGGGCCCTGACATTGTTCTCTCTCAGTAGCAATGAAGAAGCAGCCACTGGCAAGATGCCTTAAGCTCTCGTTTTGCTAGTTCCCAGAGGGTATTTTAAATGATTACAAAGAGAACCTGGGCTTTTCAGAAGGGAATTCAAAAAACATCAATTCACTGAACCGGTTAAGTTTTTTGTTTATTTGCTTTTTGTTTTTGTTTTTTAATCAATATGCATGCCTGATGGGTTTGGGGACGGCGTGGGAAGCTCGGTGTTGTCAAAGCATGCCTGAGTCCAAGGGCATCCGAGAACTACACATCGACATGTAGCACATGGGCTGGAGGAGTGTAAAGATTAAAGTCACATGTCTGCCTGGATAAAAAGAAAGTTGTTCTCTCTGTAGGGAACCAGCCTTACTGGGCAAGTCTGGAGTCACACCACAGTCAGAAGCAAAGTGAAACTTTCCTTTGGTCTTAACTTTAGAATTTTTTATGTAACACCATAAAAGTAAAGTGAACTTATACACATGCATGCACATGTATGAGTGCACAGACACACACACACACACACACAGAGAAACACACACATAACACACCCACACAGACAAACACACATGGACACACATATGCACACACACATAGACACATATACACATAAATACACACAGATGCATACATACATGTACACACACATCAACACACACACAACACACACACATTGACCCACGGACACACACAGAAACACACTCATGGCCACACACACAGAAACACATAAGGACACACATACATATACACACATAAACACACATAGACACACATGGACACACACAACCACATACAAGGACACACATATACACATAAACACACACATAGACACACGTGCACACATACACACATACATGATTCAAGCCTTTGTGATGCACACTGTCTTCTCACACCTTCGCACACCTGAACCTGCATCTCAGGTCAGGCCAGCTCCTCTTCTACACTGTTACAAAGCCTCTTTAGCGTGCTCCCTTGAGCCTTTATGAAAAGTGAGAGATTCTACCAAAGAACAAAAATACTGAACAAAAATACATAGGGGGTGAGGGGTTTTTATCAGTAAGTAGAATTAGTTGGCTTGCATTAATAAATCACACAGATGGGACATGAGCTGCTGTGAAACATGGCCACACTTATCTACAGAAGCAAAAAAAAAAAAAAAAAAAAAAAAGAAGAAAAAGGAGCACAGGGCTTCAGCGAGTGCTTGACTTTAGCTGGAGGAGCGTAAGGGCACAAGAACAGATGACGGTGCCCTAATAGCCCTTTTTAAGAATGACAGGCCCTGCCATTAGCATCCCTTTATACCCTTGGAAATTGCTCATGCCTCGCTTTTCTGCTTCCTATCTGCCTGGCTCTTTTTTATTTCTCTTTCAATTTCGTCCGCGCTCGGATAAGCGCGTGCTAACACAATATGATTGAGCTGTAAAATGGAACGCTGTCGCCTCTAATCTCCTTTATGTAGATACGGAGGTTCGGCACACTCCACTCCCTCTCCATTGTTGGCCTTTCTTAGAACGGGCTGCCGAGGATCGGAGGCTCCTCCGGCACACGGAGGAGCTTGGTTTCACAGGGTGTGATAAGGTAATTATCAGCCCAACAGGCAGATCTGGGATTGTTCTTTGTGGCTGATTAGGATATTATTATGTCCTGGAATTTCCTTAGCAAAATACAGCGTGGGCTTAGCAGGTGGCACTTAAAAAGCCGTAGCCTGTATTGGCTGACCTATATAAGTGGCTCGAGCGTATTTATGCATCTTGTCGGCCGGCCTACTACTTTAAAGGAACAGGAAATGAATTTGACTAATGAAGTGGGTGGGTATAATTTAAAAGAAAACACCGCAGACTTTCAGGTGGACCTGTTTCCATAAGTTAATTTAACCGATTTCCTCTTGTGGCAGAGGGGCTCAAAGCTGAACCTCTCTGCGGTCGAGCCAGGCTCTCTGGCTGACCTGTGCGCCTCGCTCAGCTTTAGTAACGCCTGCTTGTAACAGAACCTGATACGTTATATTTCACAAAGGAGGGCTTTGCTTGATGCCGGGAACACCCCAGTCACATTTTTTTTCTTAAAAGATACATTTTTATTTATGTGTGTGAGCATGTGCCTGTGTAAGTTAGGCGCCACATGCACGTAGCCTTCCACAGAGGCCAGAAGAGGGCACTGCATCCCCTGGACCAATTGTTTTTGTGAACTGCTCAATATGGGGGTGCTGGTAACTAAACCCGGGGGCTCTGCCGTGTATCCAGCCCCACTTCATCACATTCTTAAAACAGTGTCTCATGAATGATGGCATCAAACAAAAATGGAGAGAACCTCACGGCTTTTTCAGCCAAGGCAGGGCTACTGAAGCTCAAAGAGCAAGTCGCACCCGGAGTATGAAGCTATGAGAACACAGTTCCAATCGTGCTGCTTTCTGTAGAAAGTAGAAAGTACACCAGCCAGCATTTCCCACCTCGGCTAACTTTTAAATAATTAGAAAAAAAAATCAAAGTTGCTTACTCACAGGGCTTTGTAGAGTTTTCCTGGTTTCAATTTGTAGACTTTGATGTAATGACAAGAATCTCTAAAGAACACGAACCAAACCCTATACTAAGACATATATGTGTGTATATACATGTCTTATATGCATACACACATATAAATATATATAATTTTTAATGTAACTTTAAAAAAAATCAAGAATGTTTGAACATTGGTCCCCAGTGGCCCTGTTTGGAGATACTGTTATTTTATTGTTGAAATAAATTTTCTGTAGAGACCAATTTTTGAGATTATACGTTAATGTTGAGGTTTTATTTTTGCAGTATTTCTTTCTGGATATTGTTGATTAAATTCCCCCATTCCATATCACACCCTTTTAAGACAGAGTCTTACTTAGCCTGGGCTGGTTTGGGTCTTACTCTGTGTCCCTGCCTGACCTGAAGCTCATAGCAATATTCCCCCTCCCCTATCTTCAATGTGCATGATCCGCACACAAGGCACATGCAGAAGCCAGGAGACAGTGGCAGACCCAATGGCCCTAGGAGCAAGTCTCATTTTTAGTACATATCAGTCTCTGTATGGAAAGTATGGATGAACTTGACAGTTAAAACAGGCGGTGGTTGACTAAAGGTGACCTATGCAACATGTAAGTCATATTTATTTTGATTCTATATCAGTAAAGCTTGATGAACGTTTTCCTGGTTTGTCGGTTTAAAACGTGCCCAGCCCAAAATTTCAGCTAGCCTTTAGGGGCCATTTTTCCTTCATTCCATAGCTGAGTTTACATATGGTTGTGTTTTATATTCCTCTGTGAATGAGTTCAAGTAAACACCTGTGTCTTTCCCTAGTAATCTATTATGTGCTTATGTAACTCTATAAATGGATAAAAGTTAAATACAGACTCAAAGCCCTGGTAGTCCATAAGGCTGAGTTACAAGGTTATTCAGTTATTAAACATTTAGAGATTGTTTAACCAGCTAGTTGAATCCCTTTATACCTGTTGGCTAAAGAGCTAATGAAAGTAAAATCAGAAAAGAAGAGCTGCAGCTGAAAATATTTTATTTAATTGCACTATTAAATATATTTTGAAAATCAAATGAGGAAATAGACATGGAAATTATCAATCTATATATAATTAATTCATGTACTATAAAAAATCATCTAAATGTAAAAACACCCAGAAATGATTTTTATTTGCAAAGTACTGCTTACATATGATCCTTTCAGTGCCTTAAATCCAAAGGAACCCCCAAAGTCAGTACTCATAGAAGTAATTCAACAAACTTCTGTTCTGATAAACAAGGGAACACTTCCTTGGCTAAGAGATCATTGTGTGGGTATTATTGTTCATTCCTAGACAGATGAGACCCATTATTAGTAAGGATGTCATCTATCTTAGGCAATCTTTAATAATTTTAGAACTGTGTACTGGTTGGTTTTGTGTGTCAACTTGAAACAAGCTGGAGTTATCACAGAGAAAGGAGCTTCAGGTGAGGAAATGCCTCCATGAGATCCAACTATAAGGCATTTTCTCAATTAGTGATGAAGGGGGAGGGTCCATTGTGAGTGGTGCCATCCCTGGGCTGGTAGCCTTGGGTTCTATAAGAGAGCAGGCTGAGCAAGCCAGGGGAAGCAAGCCAGTAAGAAACATCCCTCCATGTCCTCTGCATCAGCTCCTGCCTCCAAGTTCCTACCCTGTTTGAGTTCCTGTCCTGACTTCCTTTGGTGATGAACAGCAGTGTGGAAGTGTAAGCTGAATCAACCCTTACCTCCCCAACTTGCTTCTTGGTCATGATGATTTGTGCAGGAACAGAAACCCTAAATAAAGCAAACTGTAAAAGAGAAACAGGACCCAGTAGATGGAAATGGGTTGTGAAAGAAAGTTAGCTGTGATATCACCCGAGGGGCTATCTACCTTCTGTAGCTGCCCTTGCTAAAAATGAAATGGACACCAATCAAAGTATCCCTCACAGATCAAGTTCAAGGGGCAAGCCACAGCTCCTTACTGGCACCCACAGGGGACAGTCCTCTCCACCCAGTGCCTTGAGTATGTGAGCTGTTACTGAGCTATCTCTGAATTATAACATCCATCTCAGAGAGCGAAGGAGAGTTCGAAGTCCTGAAAGCTAACCAAGTGTGTAAGACCTGGGAAGCTTAAAAATTAACCAGACTTACAAGGTCCTTCCCTGAGATTATGTCAGCTATGAACAACTGTTCAGAGAGAGGCGCCTCTTCAATAGAGTTTCCTGAAAAATGTGTAGGAGACACTAGTGATATTCCTTCCCGAGTCTAAACGAGTCTTCTGAGTCAAATTGGCTTTGAGTCACTGACGCTCCCATAGGCACACTGTCAGTCACATTCTTGGAAGGCAGCTATGCTCACCACTATACGACCAATGTTGGTTGTCACTCAGATTCTTAATAAACTTGTTGGCTCACCAAGCTAAATATGACTGGATTTTTTTGGGGGAGGGGGCGTTCTTGGTATATAATTAATGCCCTAGCTGGAGTAAATAGACATTTCTTTGTATTTTCCCATCAAGAGTCCGACAATATAATTGATGCTTTAACTAATAATTGGCAGAACCCAAGATGAATTTGGGGAAGGAGCAATTGCATCATCCTTGAAATGGGTCAGAGGAAAGAGAACTGACACTGAGCAACCTGGTCTGGAAATATCCATAGGTCCAATGTATGGATCCATGTAAATATGCCTTCTGTCTCCCATGCAGGATGGGACTGTTTATCTTTTTGCTGCAGTGGCAGTGGTGTGCCCCTTGGTGTGGCTGATAAGACATGGAAAAACAGTTGGGTCATGTGAGCATCCCTAGGGTAGCGGGACCTAGGAGACTTGCGTTGTGTACAGTCTATGGGAAGGCATACCCTCTGGTGAATGAGGGCCACCATAACCCGACTGGGATACTCCTGAAGCTAGAGGGTAGACTGCTATCCCTGAAAGTAGCATGGATGAGGCAAGGCCATGCAAGGGTTTCGTAGTCTCTGCTGGGATGGAGGATCAGACACTGAAGCTCAGCTGCTGCCCAGGAAGGACTTGCTCTCCTAGAGAAGAGAGGAGTTATGTTCGGGAAAGACATTAAGATGCCACTTCTTTACTAACCTCTGATTTGGTAGGAAATTGGGGGAGGGTCGGAAATGTAGGGTGATATGGAGGAGCTCACTTGCCATTTCTTTAGTGAGATAGAAAGGAAAGAGAATATAAATTAGATTTGAATGAAAGACAGCTTCCACAGACAGCGAGGGGGGAAGAACTGAAGTCCAAGTGGCTAAGACAGCTCTCAGGTCTGACAGTTAATACACAAGTGTTGGGGTGGGGACTCCTGCATTCAGCTAGAGCATGAGAATCATAGTAATGGCCAACCCTGGAAACCATGGTAACTAGGGGATGCTCTACACCTGAGCTGAATGAATGACTCAGGAAAAACTTCTACACAGAGAAACAAAGAGCCTTTCACATCCTGGTCAGTGGGGCTGTGCAACAGAGCAGGAGAGAGCGTGCAGAGCAAGCGTGCAGGAGCTGGAAGGAGTCGTAGACTGCAGTGGAGCTAGTGTCCCTGACTTGAAACCTCACCTGAGTACGGTTGGTTAGCATTTGGAAACACCGTTCACACTTTATCTGTTCGCCTATATCCTTCACTCAGTTTGAACACAGCCCATAGGTTACCTTGTCAGAATCCTTTAAAAATAACTCCCTCCCATGGCTCAGCACGATGGCTCAGCATGTAAGGGCACTTGCCTGCAAGCCTGACAACCAGGGTTTGATCTTTGAAGGAGTACACAGTGAGAGGAAGGAACGACCTTCTGCTAGTTGTCTTCTGTCCTAAGCATGCACCAATTAAACAAATGTTAAAATAAATGATAGCTACCTCCCTTAGTCCATCATAAGACTTAGAAAGGTAAGAGACTCGGGTACCTTACTAAAGTAAAGACTCATACGGTCTCCCATTGATATTATGGATGCAGTAAGCAATTACTGAGTTAGAAGAAACTCTTCAAAAGAGCTGCCCACAGATTGGGCAGGGGTCTTTTCAGATGAATCTTTCATGAGTTGTCAGCTGATGCACCGGTCTTTGTGCCACACTGTGTATAACCCTTCACTCATGATCCGGTAGAGAACTTCACAATCCAGTTACTTTTCTCATTGCTGTGAGAAATACCTCTTAAAAGCAATTTAAGGAAGGAAGGGTTTATTTTAGTGTGCAGTTTGAGGGTGCAAGTCATAGTGGCCAGGAAGGCATGGGGGCAGGGCCATGAGATAACCAATCACATTGCATCTGTAGCTACAAAGGGGAGGGAAGAGTGCACACCCTCAGCACACTTTATCATTTTCATGTGTTCCTGGACCCTAGTCTGGGATGATGCTACCTACATGTAGGTGGGTCTCCCCACAACAGGTAACCCAATTTAAAAACTCAAAAAGCTCTCAGTGCCTCGAGGTGTGTCTCCTAAGTAATTCTAAACCATGTAAAGTTGGGAATCAATGTCAACCACCACAGACAGTATCTAGACCTGATTGGAAGCCTTTCTTTAGAATATTGGCAGTGGCTATCTGAAAAGAATAGATTTCCCCCATATATCCTTAGGAAGAGTCTCTCTGGTCGTGTGCACTCTATTCCGCTTTCCCATGTTTCAATGTTTCCAAATACT
>NC_067483.1:95708783-95733783 GCF_947179515.1 Apodemus sylvaticus
GACCTGTACAAGGTCACAGACTAGTCAGGGCCAGCTGTGACTGAGTCTTACACCTCTGAACTTACAAATGCGACAGTATTGGTGCTTATCGCTGTCGAGAGTGATTTTTCAGGAGATACAAACTTTATTTGCGGTGTTGGAAAACAAAGTACCCTTTTTTTCTTTATAATATGCTGTGATATATTACAGGAAATAATGTCTAAGTCTGTTCATGTTAATTTCTGCGCAAGTATACATGTGTGTTCATGTGTACGCATGTGCACATGTGATTGGAGGAAGGAAGACAGTTCGGGTGTCACATATGTCTCAGTACTATGTAGCTTTTATTAGAGACACTCTCTCACTGGCCTACCCATGTAGACTTCTGCGCTGCTGACCAGGGAGCCCCGGGATCTTCTGGTGCCCCTGCTCCAGAGCTGAGATTACAGCACCACACCTGGGCGTTTTAGTGCGTGTTCTGGATGAGCACTTTCCTGACAGCTCCCCTGCAAGGCTCCTGGATCCCGTATCTTCTGAAGATCAGCTTACAGCAATGGAAATGTTACAGGAATTATTTTTGGCACATTTAAAAAAGTTCATCACAAATCATAAACAATAAACTCATCTATCCTTTGCTGTCGCCTGGTATACTTTCAGAATACATTACATCAGATGCCTGCCTCAAGGACTATCGGCCTTTGGGTGGACAGACTCTTAATATTCTAGGCAGTGGGATCCATTGGAAGCACATCTCAGACGAGGGCTTCACCTTGGGAACCTCAGCCAGCCAGCCAGAAGTGACAAGAGTGTGCTGAGTATAAGGACTGTCAAGGAGCTTGATGCTAATCCAAGTCAAGCAAAGGCCACAAGAGGAAATTACCTGGATTCACAGGGCGTGCCCAAGAAACAAAGCATTGTCCACTTTCCAGGGTAGGCACCATGCTGTCCAAGAATTGAGGCTTCTACAAAACGATCAGTTCATAACATTTGGTTAAAATTAGTTTGAAGATAACCCCTGACCAGTAATCTACTGGTCAGCTGTCTAACTCGATTTACTCTGCTGCGAAACTTGAACTAGATTTGTAGAGGTGACTTTGTGTAGTCACACAGTACTGCTCTTTGTCTAGCTTGATGCAATCATCCTCGTTTTGGGTTGCCGGATCTTTTTTGGTTGGGTCTCAGCATGACACCTAGGACCTCGTATATCATATACATATATTCTAACACTGAATCACATCCCTAATGTTTGACTAAAGTGTAGATAGGCTTGCTTAAGTCTGGGCAGTATGGTTAGCTTCACATCTATCAATAATATTCACAGCAAAAAGTCTTAAATCTTCAGAGTGATATTTCATATGCATTTGCTGCCTATTAATTCCAATTAATGCATATAATAAAAGGAGATATTTACAGGTGAACTTAACCATATTCTGGGCCTGACTAACTGCCTTTGCTAGGGAGACTGTCTCTGAGGTTATTTTTATGACCACCATACATGGCTTATATGCCATCCAAAGAAATTTTGACATTTTAAGTATATCATTCTGTAGCCCACTTAGGATTCTGTCTCATGCATAGCTGTCTTAAAGAAGTATCTGGAAGGTAGCCTAATTCAGATGCTAACGTGGCCTAGATCTCAGATTTTCCTCCATACAAATCTCCTTCCTTGTGCTTTCAGGATCAGTGAGATCCAGTGCATGGAAGTGATGGCCACAATCTGCCTAAACAGGCTTTAGGTGGTAGCACTTTCTCAGAAATCGAGGCCCTGCACCTGCAGGTTCATACTCTGCAAAATGGAGGATGCTAGGATTTAAGAATCATTCACTGTGGTTCACTATAAACCACCAAGCCTGGCTTGTTTCTGTCCTTCTCAAGACTGCTGTGGTCCTGTTGACTCTCGCTGTTAGTGGCAAACTTTTGTCCCTTTGCTGGGTCTCTGCTCAGATGGTGGGCTCCATGTTGCATCCGTACTTGGCTTGTTACCCTCTTATCAGGCTCTTAGCTTCCCTTTGTTTATTTGAGGCGACAGGAAGACGGCGCAAAGGCTGCTTAGTCAGGGATATCAGCCTTGTTGGCAGGGGAGTGATTGCCAGTTGAAAAACAAGGCATTATTGCTCATTTTTTCCCTCTTATTAGTTTGATTACATTTGCAAATCAAATCAATCCATCAGACATGATCAGGCCTCGTCCGCATTTTAAGGAATAGTAATCTCCGTCTAATAAGATGCAAATGTGTCACATCGGTAAGTAACCAATAAATCATGGTCTTGTCTTTGGCAATCATTAAATATCAGAACCAACAGTCAATTTTTAGTATTTTCAATTTGCGATATGCCGCTGGAATATAAAGATAGATGGACGTAATTACACAAACCAAACACTATTTCAGTTCATTCCAGACAGCAAATTTAGTGGAAGGTATAACCGGCCTGTCATCCCCCTGCATTATTCCTGCCGGTTCATGCAAAGTTCACCGACAAGCTTCAGATGGACATTGCTTTTATTTTTTTCCCCCAACTCCTAACAACGTCCCCGCAATGGCAGACAAACTTTGATAGAAGGGACATGAACTGAACTTCCTGATGGCCCGAGTCGGATGCCAACATGACGGGCAGCCTGCATCCTCATCCATCAGAGACTGCTGGCAGTGCCCACTCTCGTTCTTCTGTATTCCTTCTCTAAGAAAATGAACTCGTAATTGTAAAAATAAAGAAAAAAACCATGGCAGCCAAACATGCTCGGGTGATTTATGCAGGCTTCATCTATTTTGATGAAATACTTTTCCTGGGAGGGGGGAAATGAACAAACCCTGAATTTTTCTAAGTTTCACACTTTCACACACCCTTGCATAGGTAAAGGATTCTTTTTTACCTGTGCCATTTTCTGTGAATATATGCAGATTTGCAGTCCCTAAATGGACATTGAAGAAACAGTGTATTAAGGTTTGCATACAGGAAATGTGTGTGTGTGTGTGTGTGTGTGTGTGTGTGGCAGAGGCCAGAAGTAAACATTAGGGGTCTTTTTTTGCAATCACTTGTACAGCTTATTTTGAGAGTGTGAGTATGTGTGTATGTGTGTGTGTGTGTGTGTGTGTATGTGTGTATGTGTGTATGTGTTTATGTGTGTGCATGTGTGTGTATGTATGAGTGTGTATTTGTGTGTATGTATGAGTGTGTATTTGTGTGTGTGTGTGAGTATGTATGTGTGTGTATGTGTGTATATGCATATTTGTGTGCATGCAAGAGCATGTGCATGTAGTAACCAGAGACTGATATCAGGTGTCTTCTCCACTTTATTAATTTCTATTCTGTTTTGATGCATGTATAAATTCATAGAAGTAATTGAGCCTATGCACACCCATACCTAAGCCAGAGGACATCAGGTGTCTCCCTCTCTAGCTCTTCACCTCATTGCTTGGAGTTGAGTCTTTCACTGAAACAGAAGCTTACAGTTTGGGCTAGGCTGCCTGGACCATGAGCTCCCAGGATCCATTGTCTCTATCCTGCATCTCTCAGGTTAAGTGATGGCGGTGGGGTTCAACCGCGGGTCCCCATGCTTGCATAGCAAGCACTCCTATCCACTGAACATCTGCCCAACCCATCGAGACAAGGGCTCTAGTGCTTGCAGGCGTTTTGAGTTAGACAGACTGACTAGTGGGCCTGTCTGTGCATTCCACATGCTGCAATTACAGGCAGGCTCAGCAACATCGGATTTTTTATACGGGTGCTAAAATCAGGTCCTTGTGCTTGTACAGGAAGCGTTTACCCACTGTGCCACCCTCCCGGCTCTACACATGGGGAGTCTTAATACCATCAGCAAGTTCTAGCTCGAAGGATAAGAAACGCAGCCGGACGGCGTATCTGAGCAGCACCTATTTTCCCTAACTCTGCTTGTTCCAGCAGCCCAGTTCCCTGATCAGCAGTGACACTTGCAAACAAGAAACCTTCCCAAGATTTCTCTCTCTCTCCCTCCCTCTTTCTCTCCTTCCTCCTTCTCTCTCCTCTCTCTCCCCTCTCTTTCTCACCCTCTATCTCCCTCTCTCCATCCCTCCCCCCTCTCTCTCCCTCTCCCTCACTTTCTATCTCTTCCCTCACTTTTGTTCTCCCTCTCCTCCTTTTCTCTCCTCTCTCCCTCTCTCCATCTGTCTCTCCCCCTATCTCCCTCTCTTTCCCTCTCCCTCTCCCCTCCCCTCCCCCTCTCTCTTTCCCTCTCTCTCATGCTTTTCCCAGTCCCACATCACACCGTCTTTTTCTCTTCTCTGCAGTGTTACTTACCTTCTCTAGAACAAGTAGCCAAGTGTCATGGGAAGAACATGTTTATCTGACCTTGAAGAACTTGCCAATCTGACCTTGGAGCACCTGCTTCTTGTTTTGGTGGCACTTCAGATCGTCACCAAGTAACTCCAGCGTGTCTTGACAGATGCATCTTCTTCTCTGTGCAGTTAGAATTGAGAGCCCACCAGCCAGTCACACCATTCTCTCACACGAACGCATCCCTGTCTACCTGGAGCAGAGCAGAGTTTTAGACTGTGACTTAATAAGCTTGCGCATGTAAAGTCGACAATAGTACATCTTTCCACTGCATTATATACTTATTTATGTGATGTAGAAAATATTTAATCTCAACCTGGGGTTTCTATTCCACCTTTAATTATTCAGTTCCTGGATAAAACACACATGTGATCTTTATATTTATAATAAGTCTTATTTTTTTAGCACTAATGCTAGGCAGATATCTACCCTTTATGCTATTAGAATCTATTTCTTAGTGATGTCCTCGAGTTACCACTTACTAGGTTTCTTCTGGGCTGCCCTTAACTCTAATCGGCCAGTCCTCTGCCATGCTTTCTTGACTCCTAACCTATGTGTCTTTCTCCTCTCTCTTCTACTTCCTCTCCTCTTGGTCTCCTCTGACCCCAAGCCTGGACCACGCCCCATCTATGGCAATTCTGCCCAGCTGTAGGTTATAGGCACCGTTATTCACCAATCAGAAATAACTTGGTGACAAGAGCACATAGCATCAGTCATTCGGGTCTGCAGCAGACTTTCTTCTCCAGGGCAACCAGGCCTTGGGTACCGCCCCTCACTTAGCATCACAGTGCATAGCAGCAGCTCAAACCTCAACATTTATGAAAACACAGCATTTTCAGTTCTTTTCTGTAAATTACTGCCAGGTAGTGACATGCACAGTTCAGCTGTAGCCTTAGTCTTATAAAGCTTAGAGACAAGGTAACTGTGATACCACTCACCTGTGACCTCAAGCACTGGGGGTGGGGGGTAGCCAGGGAGATGAGTTCTTCAAGCTCATCCTTGGCTACATGGCAAATTTGAGGCTAGCCCAGGCTCTATGAGACCCTGCCTTATGAAACCAATGACAAGAGAAAATAAGTCCTGGTGTCTGTTAGTGATTCCAGACAAGATAAGAGGCATTAGTGCAGGATTCTGAGGACACTGGCAGCATAACTGAGCACACTACAGTGTACCCTAGAAGAAACCCGAATCTTTCAAGCCAGGGTGGACTTCCTGGAGAAAGGGCTTTCTCAACCATGGAATGTATAGACACACTCCTAAAGCATGAACAAGGAATTTAACCACTTTCTTTTCTAATGAAGCCAGGACTGTGAACAGAGTCTCATTTGTCAGCAGAAATGAGAGACGTCATTTATTGATCAATAAAGAATATCTTCTCAAACTTGAGGAAGGTATCCTATAAATTGGATTAGACTCTGGTTAGAGACAAAGCTTTCAAGAAGTCGAGAGGGTGTGGTCACCTGAGTGAGTGGCCACCCAAGGGAGTGGTTGGGCAAACATCTTGGATCAACATAATGATATCCACAGGACTATGCCCATTGGATATGGTCTTCTTGCATTGCATTTGGGCAGGCAAAGTATACTATCTGTTATAGAAACAGCTTCCGGGCTCCCCTCCCCTCCCAATTTTTTCCCATTTACATTTGAGGTTAGATTTTCAGGATTCATTTCCTTCTATATTTGTCACATATTTTAAAAATAGAGTATTGATCTTTTCTAATGGTTACTTTACAAGCTAGCTCATGACTCTTAAGGAACTCCCATAGAGCAGCCATGGTCAAGGACCCCACATGAGTGACAGCTGATGTAAGCCAATAGTTCCTGTGCCTTGAAGCTCTGTTCCAGAACCTTCTGCTCCCTCTAACCAATTTACATACCACCATGGTATGTTTAATTTGCTATTTCATCAAATCAATAATGGGTTTAATTGAAAAAATTGGCAGTGCTGCATGCAACCTAACTAGTGATCTCAATGTTTGCCTGCTTCAGAGAGTATCTCTCAGCTCTTCCAGACACCTGTGTTATTGGTGCACTCCTCTTACTAATGTGCACAAAAACAAACACTAATACAGGTGGAGCATCTGCACCAATTGATCACGATGCTATGAAGAATTAATCACCTGGCTTTCAGCGCCAAGAATAAAATTTACATCTCTAATGTATGAGATGTATCAACACGCACGCCAGTACCCTCAGCTTCGGGTGGTGTCAGCCGGCCTGCATGTGCAGCCTCATGCAGGTGTGTGTCCCTTGTCCTTTGGGCTAGGTTGTGTGAACCTGAAGGGCAGGTCTGAATTCAGAATACGGTGATATTGCAAAGATGCAGACCGGAGCCTGAGAAGATGCTGGGGGACCTTTGGATTTGGACTCCTCAGGTTTGCCCTTCAGGCCCGCATTTTGTAGCTTTAAAGGCTGAAGACTGCGTCTTCATACCAAACCCAAGTGGATTCAGCCCCAATCCTTCTCCTGAAGTGGATTCAATGAGATGTCAGCCCCCGTGCCATTCATTGATTTCTGTTACTATCCTGATTAATCTTAGAAAACAGCCTGTGGTGAAGGATCGCCTGTGACGCCATGTTTGAAAAGTCAAAGAACTTGTCTGAAATTCCAGAGCTGGTAAGAGAGGGGCTATGATATTTAAGATCAGGTTGGTTTGGCCTTGGTCTTCACCCCTTATGTGACCTCAAATCACTTAGATCCGTTAGCCCTGTTTTACTTTTCAAGTCCCAGCCTAGTTTTATTTCGTCACTTCCTTTCTAGACAGCAAGATCTCAAAGATGTGCTGGCAAACATGGACTTCACTGATGCATGCAGGACTGTTGAGTTGTTAGTCCTTGATGCATGTGGTCTATCCTTGGGAGACGATGGTCCTGTATTAAAAAGTTATTTAAAATTCCAAAGCTGTGATGGTACACTTAGGCATGTGTGGCTCCCTGCACAGTTTCAGGATTTCTTTGAGAGAAGGAGATTTGGCGTTGGGACAAGTTCAGCAAGAAGAGAGGCTTAGCTCAAGTTTGTGGCTAGTTGGGTCTGGGAAAATGCTCTGTAAACCGAAATGAGATACGCTGTCATGTGTTTTAGAGTGTATCTCGAATCTGATGCTCATGCAGGCCCTGTGCTCATCTTCCCACCTCAGCCTCCAGAGTTCTGAGATGTCAGGGCTGACCCAAGGAGGCAAAACATCACTGGAAATCAATGTAATTGTCCATTGAGAATTTATCTGGAAAGGAAGTATGCCTTTACATTAACTCTCCCTAGTGGTCCCTTTCCATGGGAAATTTCCACCAGTGGGAACAATCACCAGCATCTAGAGACATCCCAGTTTTCACACCGTGGGAGATGAGGTGAGGGAAAAGCAATGGGCGGGGGTCACAGATGATCACGAATCCCCTACAGTGCCCAGGAGAGGAGACACTGTCCTGCTATATTCCCAACAAAGGACAGGCCATTGCTTTTGAGCACCTTGAAAACTGTACTTAACCCCCATCTACAGGAGACTCTCTGGTTTATTGTTCGAATAATTCAAGAGTCAGTTTGATAGTTTTAGGACTCTATGGCCTCATTTGACAAAATACCTTTTTCATTAACAAATCAACAATGTTTATTGGGCAGACTGGGTGTAATTGCACCAGCACATCATAGTCAGGAAGGAAGTCTTACAGTTATTACTTAAAAATAAAACAGAAAGAATAATGAATTCTGAGAAGTGACCACTGATATTTGAATATAGTTTTATCATAAATTTCTTAGGAAACATTTATGGGGCTAATTACATATTCACAAATAATCATGTAATAGGAGCCTTGAAACCCATTGTATAAGCATTGTGCCCTTTAATAAATATAGAAATTGAGGCTTAGTTACTAAACAATTAATTTGCTATTATTTTGATGTAGGTTTTACAAATTCAAGTGCTAAATTTTAATTTTTGATAAAGAAATGTTGTACATAAACAGTGGATTAAATCTGAATGTTTATATTAATCTAGAAATATGTGGAATTCATTCACGGAGATGACAATCTCGCAGCTTCAGACTGAGGCTTATATAAAGTTATTTTACATGCTATATTGTTGTATTACAGAATTACTTTGGGAGTTACTTGTAAACACAGAGGGGGTGTCAATGTAAAGTGCAGCTCTTACATCAAGGGAGGGCGTGCTAATTTATTCTGAGCCAAATAAGAGTGATTGTGGCCCAGGAACATGGACTGGGGATACCCCAAATAGCATGTCCTAGTGTGGAAATTATTACATGAACTTTATAGTCATGGAGCAGAGGCTTTGGCAGGAACACCAGGCAGGCTGGTTACAGATTAGCGGAAGAACTTCTGCCACGAAAGGATGCCGAGATACCCTTTGGAAACACCCTTAGCTTTGGGGTTGGTGAAATCAGGCGGTCTGTTAGGCAGTACCCTTGGGATATATTAACCTGATAGTTGGAAGGATGTTAGGTCAGACAGCAAGGTGGGCGATGAAGGGCTATGGAAGGGGGCCAATGAGAGCTCAGAGCAGTTCGGCTTTGTCTATAACATCTCATCTTCTGCAGCATGAAGTTCTACTCATTCAACCAGGCTTGTGCAGTCTTTTTGTCTTTTCTGAAACTTTAATTCAAAAAGGCTGTATGTATAATGACTCTTACTGGAAATTTCCAATACTTGAAGTATTTCTTTAATAATTTTAGAAGAAAAACAATAACCCTAGCAACCTTATAGGTACACGGAGGTTCCCATTTAAAATTTAAAATAAAAATCATCACTGTCTTTGAACTCATTCTATGTCCACTGAAGAACCATGGGTAAGATGCTGAACAAACCAGATAACTAGAACACTGTTAGAAACAACAGAAGTTTTGAAACTGGGTTTGGTTACTGAAGGAAGAGAATTGCTGAAAATGTGAGGGAAGCCTGGGCAATAGGAAGCTGTAGGATATCCTGGAATATACAAGAAGACTCCTTTTCAAATGACCAAACCAAGTCAAACAAAAACAAAACAAAAAAATCCCCCATCATTTTATTTCTGACTAAACCCCCAGACAGCATGCATTCTATATGGAGAATATTATTTGCTCCCCAAAGGTTGTCCTGTGAGCAGGCAGTAGAACCTTTCATTGGGAGCTAGTAAGGGCCCCTTGGTCACCTTGGGGAATCTGCTCTGGCTTTCCTCCGTGGCTGATAAGGAGGAGTTTTATTCCCCATCCTGAAGTTCACTTTCTCCACATATCAAAAGCAGCCTGGCCTGGAAACTCCAATCCGTGTGCACAGGAATGTTTTCTCTTGTTTGTTCCCACTGGTGTTTTGCTACAGTGATTTGTTGCTTCTTAACGCACAGTTGTAGAACAACCCTGTGGCCTTCTTTCAGAGGCAGTTTGGCTTTGTGTCCTTTTAAACTAATTTTCTTCTTTCTGGCAAAGTAGAGAGGAGATTGTGCTAAAGGGACTCTCTCGTGGTCAGCAATTAAAAGTCAGAGGATCATCATGGAATAAAAGTAAACAACACCAGGCAGACACTAGGAAGCTCTGGGGTGTAGCCTCCATTATGGTCCTCAGTGACCCGTGAAAAGACCCCAGGGCCACGCTAGGGGTCTAAGTAAATGATAACATTATACTGACATCAGCTCACAAAGAAAACTATGCTTAGTGAATTTATTTTATTTTAGAACACAGAGGTGTCTAATTGTTTTAGAATTCGAGGTAATAAAGTTCACTTAAATGAACTATATTCCTCTGTTATGGTTGGGAACTTTTACTAATAATGAAAGAATGACAACTTTATTCACGCTGTGACTACGGGAGGACATGGGAAGTTTGGAACACACACAGGGTTGTGTTTCCCCCGCAGTGGCTCACCAGTCTGGATTTTAAGGCACTATGTCCTGTGAGAAACAGAGACCTAAAGTTCAGTAGCAGGTCTTCAGGTACTTGCTAATTGAGTCTAATTCTGTGATGGTGCTGGGAGATTTTTTTTTGTTTTTGTTTTGTTTTGTTTTTTTGTATGTGTTTGTGTATGTGTGTGTAGAAAAATAGTCCTTTAAAAAGCAGCCCCAATAATTGAAAAGTGTTGATCTACTTAATAATAGAGTGTAGAAATGTAAAAATTTGAAAAAGTACTCACAAAATGTTAACAGCAATGTGCTGTCTATGTGTGCTAAATGGTACACATTCCTCTAACTAACTTAGGCAGGGCAAACAGCGGCTGTCTGCCTCCTCCAGGATATATGCGGGAGTCATCCACCCTTCCCAGGTTGTGGCTCATGGTGATACTATAATAGCATGGAGTTCCATTTCTGTTGATTTAGGAGCTATAGCAGCGCTTGGGTGAGCATGTAAGGACTCAGAATAAGGTATCCCCTTTATGTCTCCAAGGATGAAGAAACTTGAATCTTGATGGAGTGGTTAATAATTCCTATAGCTGGGAGGACAGAAATAAAACTAAGGACAGGACAGCACAACCTGAAGTTCATCAAGATGTAAAGTTCAGAAAGGTGTGCTGGGGCTGGCAGGATGGGTAGACAGGACAAGGGTCAGGAAGGATGGGTAGACACGACACAGTAGACAGACACCACACGGATCAGGCAGGGGTTTAGTAGAATTAGCTTCTTTTCATTCTTCCCACTCTAACCCTCAACATTCCTTCCTTCTCTCAATCTCTACCCATCTCCCTTCCTTCTGTCTCCCTTTCCTTCCCCTCTACTCCTCTCTACCCAACTCCTATCTCAATTCTCTCACACCCCTTTCTCCCAGCCCCCCTACCCCTTCTCCTCTTTCCATGTCTCCTCCCCTTCTATCCTTCCCTCCTCGTCTCTTCCCGTTTCCCTCCATTTTCTTGTCCTGTCAGACACTCACACAGACAGCCATGCACTTGTATGCCCATTTTGAAAGGCTTACCATAGTGCACCTTTTCAGTCGGTTTATTATTAGAGAACAGGACCAAGTCAAGATGCCAGGCTGCGATCAAGATGAAAATCCCAAACCGTTCAATAACCAAAGCTCTTGGGACTTGCTGTTCAAGTCTTAGATGGGCAAGAATTGACAGTGGAGTGAAGTTTGGGATGAAGATAAATGGCCCCTGGATAAAAGTGAAAGATTCGGTTAGAGCGACTGCTGAAGAATTTTGGTATAAAACTGATCGTAGACATGAAATAGAAGGGAACCACACCTGCAGTCTATTTGTTGGCTTCAAGAAAGGGGGAATCTTGGGCTGTTCTTTTTAAAGTTTCTCCTTTTGTTTTCAAAGCCACAGTAGGTACATGGAAGATGTGGTCACAAAAGTCACCACCAGATACAGAGATATATGAGAAAACTTTTTCTTCTGAGATATTACTTCCCAAACTTATTCCTAGATGAGGCTCCTGCTGTGTAAACCACCACCACTGAAGAATGATAAAGCCATGGGCTGAGCAGCGATAGTGAATTCTCCATCCTATGATTGGGTTGAATTTGCCTGTGAAACTCGGGATGTAATTAAAGCTGATACAAGCACTCCTATGTTTTTACTGCAAATTGATAGGATCTCCTTTGTCTGTGATCTAAGTGAGATCGCCCTGTGGTTTTTAATTTATCAGGTTAAGAAGCGCAATTAAAATATCTTGAAAAAGATCATAATCAGACACCATCTTTGGGGTTGTCCCTGCCAAGTCGATAAAGGCATCTGCGTGTTTAATAATTACCGTCTTTGCCGTACATTTGTTCTGTTTGTGGGATGAAGTATTAATAAATACCTTGCACCATTCCAGTGGGAAAGGCCTCCTGCTTAATTAACAAACTCTGAAGAATCTGCAGCATACTGAAGCACGTCTTTCTTGTTAGTGTTGCCTGCATTAAAAGAAAATCCTGTCTTGTCAGCACATCTGTAACTGTCACATTTGTGAGTTATTAAGAAACATCTTGACAAAACGCTGGCTTTGAATAGAAATAAAAAAAACCCCAAATCTTCAATTTTTTAAATAAATAATTCTGTTGAATGTTAAGCAGCAAGAAATCCTCCTGATAATAAACAAGATTGATTCTGTTAAAGGAGATGTCTTCCTGAAAACAGTTCATTTGGAATATAATTGGATTTGAGCTGTCTTTATTTCTAGCCCTATATTCCAATTTCTAGGCCTATATTGCAATTGTTTGAGTTCTTTCCACGCCTCATCATAGAGAAACAGAAAAGGGGATGAGAAGGAATGTAGCTTCTGCTTGCCCCTTAACTATTAATTAATAAATGTCAAGTTTCTTACAAGCATTTTTATTTACATGAAAATTGAATTGAATGCAGCTATGAACGTAAGAACAAATTGTTGCAAATGTGAGTGTAGTACACACAAGCTATGCTTGAGAGGTTATGTGTTTGACAAATATTTGAACACTTACTTTGTGGTGTGTGCTGTAACAGTAAGTTAAATCAGGACCCTTGTCTATAGCGACATGTGGTCTTACATGTGAGGCTGAAATCACGTCCTGTGTACTACTTTTGGTTCTAATGTAAAATGTGCAATAAATGGGAAACATGGTTTGCCAGTAATCTATAAGATCTGCTTCTGCATAGCATATGGAAGTCTCCACCATTTCATTCCGTGTGAACTGCTGAGGCTTTTCTGAGATCCTTGAGAATATCAAAGTAGCAATATGTGAATTCTGGGGGAAATTTAATAAGCCAGAAGGCTTAAAGGGTTACCTCAATCTTAGGTCTGTAATAAGTGGAGATAGCAAAGTACAAAAATTTTATATGTAATGTGGCCCGACTGAATGGTTAGGGAAGAGGATATTGTGTACATTTCAGATTCCTGAGCTAAGTGTTTTTGTTTTAAAAATCAAAATTTTAACTTTACTTCAGGTATTAATATGATGAAATAAAACATCCATATAGTCCTATTAAAGAGTCATTATAAAGTAGTCTTTACGGAAGAATTAGAAAATTCGTTGGAAGCAAAAATCCTCACCTGCACTTGTGAAATCTCAGGTTAAGACTACCAGTCATTCTTAGCATGGAAGACACGGAGAGAGCCAAGCACCTGCAGAGGATCTTCCATCACAGACAGACTAATTGAACATGATGTCACTGCTGTGTTAGTGCCGAGTGCATCTTTTTCATCTTGTCATTGAGTCTTTTATGCATTTCAGGGCATGGGAATGTAGGAGGTTCTGCTAAATAGCTGTGATTCAACAGCAAACAAAATGATCAAAAGGAGGAAATGAAATATGCTTGACCAGTGGAGCTAAACCCTTGGCTGGAAGAGATAGCTGCCCAGGCCTTCTGAGGCAGCTCTGGGCTTGGGGCTTTGAAGAATAGGATGGAGGCCCATGCGGTTGGAGTATGGAGAGCCCCGGGTGATGATAACAGAGGAGGTGGAGAGGGACGAGTGCCTGCACTCTGGGCTTTCCCTGCACTGAATCCCTCTGGGTCCACGTCCTTAGGAACTATCCTAGCTCAAGTATTAGCTGTTCAGGTGGTGCTAAACACTTCCATTCCCAAAGGTTTATCTAGGGGATAATGCTTCTGGGCAGTGGACCCATTTTCTTGATTACCTAATGTAGAATTTGTTAAAATTAGTCTACGCTAACTGTTCTACCTCATGACAGTGTAGTGAGATGGCCTAAATTGATATTGAACCATTTCTTTACAGTGGGAGTTCTGGTCTTCATTTCCTAGACAAGACTGGAAAATCTGTCTTCTATTATTGTAGTGTTCTTAAAGATGTATTTATTTTATCTCATGGGCATGTGTGTCTGCCTGCATGCATACATGTAAGTCACCTGTGCTTCTGATGCCTTTGGAGACCAGAATACCATATCAGATCCCCTGGAACTTGGAGTTAAAGATGGTTGTGAGCAGGCTGGAGAGATGTCTCAGTGGTTAAGAGCACTGACATCTCTTGCAGAGTTTAATTCCCAGCAACCGCATGGCAGTTCACAGCCATCTTTTAGGGGATCTAACCTCCTCTTCTGGTATGTCTAAACACAGCGAGTGTGTACTCGCATGCATAAAATAAATGCATCTTTTTAAAAAAAATAAAAAGATGGCTGTGAGCTTTAGTGTGGGAGCTGGGAGCAAAACCAGGAACCTCTGCAAGAGTAACTGAGGCTCTTAACCTCTGATCCATCTCTGCACCTCATCAGCCTTGCATTTTGAGTAGTGAACATACACCAGGGTTATGAACTTGATGCCTGACCCACGTTTCAGGCCTGTCAGACTACACGGTGATAGCCTGTCTCAAAAAGAAAAGAAAAAGGCTTTTATTTTCTTTATGTATGCATGTCTTTGTGAATGTATGCACACACACACACATGTGCCGGTGGCTATGGAGGCCAGAAGAGGGTATTAGATCCCTTGGCGCTGGAGTGGTTTTGGACTGCTTGATATAGGTCTTACTATCCCAACTCCAGTAACACAGCAAGAAACCCTAACCACTGAGCCATCTCTCCATCACTGTTATTTGCAGAAGACTAGGAATACGAGTACCTCAGGAGAGACACTGCCCTCATTAGCATCTGTAGCAATAGAGCTGGGCTCATTGGCACAGGAGAAAAGGGCACCTGAGTTGTAAGGAAGAAAAGAACACCTCTGTCTGCCTGAGTTTATTAAGGAAATATTTATGAACAATATTGCCGAAATGTATGGATGCTTAAAGAGAATAGGGCCTGTCGGGGAAGAAGGGAATGCTACTGCAGAATCAAATGCAGAATTGGCAGTGCTTGTCTGGGTAAGGGTACATGGTAGTGGGCACATAAAAAGTTTGCTGATGGTAAAAGGTGGTTCAACTTCAGGTTCTGGGCCTGGTGGCTGGTTTCAGACCCTATAATGAATGCTTTAGTCATGTGACTTTCCATGTGTTTGGACTTTACTTTCTTTATATGTAGAGTATGGAGAAAAGTAGAGTGGTCTCCATAGAGACTTAAATCCTTGTCACATTTTCTCCTTGACTGTATGAGCCTAGTCATATTTGAAAATATAAATCATATCCCATTTTCTCTTTGCCAAAACCCCTGGCCAGGATGGCTTCCCATTTTTCTCAATGGGTAAATCCACAAAAGATTACAGAGCCTCTGTGAAAACACCTGGGCCAAGAGCCAACTGCCAGGTTCCCCTGTCCTCATCATCTGCTCTGGTCTTCCTGCCATCCTCGAGGCACCACAAGAAGGCTCTTCTAGGCATCCTTGACATTCCTTCTTTTTCAGTTGCTGTTTTCTAGGGTATCTGTCTGTCCTGGATGCTGTAACAAAAAAATACCATAGACTTAATGTCTTCTACACAGCATGCAGTTAAGGAACTAGGAACTCTAAGATCAATGTGTTGGCAGATTTAGTGCCTGGGCCAGTCTGCTCAATCACAGGCATGGAGGAATTCAGGAGAGAGATCTCTGAGGTCACTTTAATTAAGCAATTAATCCCATTCACAAAACTGGATGAATTTGAGACCAAATCATCCCTGATGCCCCTCTTATGAATAGTCGCATTGGACATTGAGATTCTGGCATATTAATATGTGGGATATAGAAGTGTTCTGTCTGCAGCATTTAGATATAGGTACATACTCTTGGCTTGTTGGGATATCTGCTTGAAGGCCAGGTACCAGTGAAGCTTCCTGAGACTTAACCTACTCACCAGGAGGCTCCTCTTTCCCAGTCTATGCATGGAGACCATTTAGTCTCCGGTGAGAAGGACAGTCTCCTCTCCTGCACTACTGGCTTCATGTCTGTTTATAGTGTTATCCCCCTGATCCCAGTGTCAACCCTTGAAAGACATAAATCCTGTCTTTATCATATTTCTAATATTTGTTTCATAAAAGGTACACAACAAAACTGCTCAGTGCGGTGCCTGGCACACAGTAAGCCTTCAGGAAATTTTTGTTTGTAAGTCATTCTCCTCTTCCTCCTCAAAAAAGGTTGAGAATAAAGTGCTCATCTCTTTGAGGAAAGGGTGAGCTGTCAATGCTGCCTCCTTATAACCGTGGAAATGAGCAGAGAGCATGCAGAGCAAAGCTGTTGTGTCTATGCACAAACTGTAGATGAGGGTGCTAAGCATTTAATGTCCAGCTCAAGGCTATGTAACTAGTTACTAGCTATGATTACGTTGAAGCCAGTTCTCTTTACCCTTAATCCATACTTTAGAGAACTCTGTCTACTGGTACTTTCCAGTGTTCAGTGCCCTGGAAGCCAGTGCTACAATGTTGTAATATGCATTATTTTCTCCTCACACATAACCATCTGACTCCCCTGCCAGTCATCAGCCTAGAAACCAGCCTTCTGGCAATCTGCTTCTCCTTTGCTGGGCCTGCCCCTCACAGCCACCACTGCAATGCTCAGTCTGATTTAAATTGACCCTTACCGGGGCCTTTTCCCAGGATGAACCCTGTTGCAGACTGCCTATCTGCTCCTGTTCATGAAGTGAGCCAGTGTGAGACCGATCATATCCTAAGGACGAACGGCATTAGCACTGTGAAGCCAAAGCTGCTGCCGTGTCCGGGAGGCAGAGCTGAACTAGATACTCCCTGGAGTGTGGCACTTAGGGTTGTCAAATAACCCTTGTAGATGGCCCCTTTCCATTCCACTTAAAGTTTAAGAGGACCCCTGGAAATGCTTTACAAAAAGAGACATGATAGGAAACTGAGAGGCAAATAGAGGCTCATTGGGTCCTGGGCTCTGTGCAGACTCACGATATTGTCATGACTGAGAGTTATAAACATTGTAGCCATATAGCAATAGGATTTTATTTATCCCATCTGCATTTCAGCGTGGGTTTTTTTTCTCGAATTAATATTTTGAAGATGTTAATATCTGCACAAGGGATACTCGTGAGTTACCATGACATAGGTTGCTGAGTGCTCACGTTGGATTGCTGTATTAGCGTAAGGCATAGAAGATCATACCCTATAGATCATGCCTTCTTATTTATTTTCCCCTTGATGAAATTGAGGTTAGACCATCTGAGCCGTTCCTTTAGGTAATACTCTGAATACAATGCTCATGGACACCCCTTCCTCCCTCATTTGTTTTATATACACACACATATATATATATATGAGACATTGGCTTGGGCTTGACTCTCTTTTGATAAAATCGAAGCCATTGTGGAGCACATGCGTGAGGAGCCTGGGAGGACGCCCTCCCCCCAGCAGCCACTCCCAGACTTCTCTTCCTCTCCTCTGTCATCCCCAGGCGATGGACTGCATTTGTGTGTGCAGATTTATAGTTTATCTTTATCTCTGGCTTCATCTGTAGGTAGCTATTAGAGCCGCCTCGCCTGGATATTGTTTGGGCCTGATAGATCTGTCCGTAGTTCATCAAAGGGAAACCGAGTGCCTAAGAGCCATCGGGTCCAGCTGAGGATGAAATACGAGCCATCAGCCTTGGTAATGGCTGTAAAATTTCATAATTACACGGCCTTTATTACGTTGCATAATGATCCTGAAGCAGTATGGAACAATTAATTAAGATTTTCAACCGTGGCTCTTTCAGAAATTAAAAGGTACTGGGAGCTGAGCAATGGGGATCTGTCTTGCCCTGGAAGCATTAGGGATGCTAAAGGAAGGCTTTGCTGCGTGTTTACCTTTCCTTAAGAGGAAGCGCCTCCTGGTTGTGGAACTCGCATTAGTATCCCTTGCCTATTTCCCAGCCTTTATCTCAACTTCAGAACCGATATATATATATATATATATATATATATATATATATATATATATATATATATATATATCAGTTAAATATATTCTGTTAAATATATATATATATATTTAACAGAACAGGATTAAAAAGAGTGCCCAGAATCTATAAAAACTCCCCAACTTCCCTTCGCTGTCCTTTGAAAAATTCTCCCCTGCCTGCCGCTGTAGCCATTCATCACATTTACGGTTGTTCCTCTCCACACATTAAATAAACGCGGGCTCCGAGATGGGGGTCAGCTAACTGCCAGCGACAGTGCACTGACCAAGGAGTTTTTCTTATGTGCTTGCTCATATCTTGAGGCATTAACATTCTTTCAGGATCTCTACACTTTTGACAGTCATTTCCAAAGGAAGGCTTTACCATTTTCCTTTATGACCTGGTGAATGCAGCATGCCACTTCTGATGTATACCTTTATCCCATCCCCCATAATCATATCTTCACACTTTATAAAGAGTAATCAGACTTGGGAAGAGCCCATAAGAGTTTCTAAGTCCTAACTACTTTATTAAAAAAAAATAAGAAAGAAAAGAAAAGGAATAGAAACTAGAGAAAAATGTAGGTGTACCCATGTGTGTGCATACTTACACATATGAGAACAATGATCTTTGCATGAGTATGCATGTGTGTGAATGCTTACACATATGTGAATAATGACCCACTCTTGGCTTTTTGAAATCAAGGAAATGACACGAGGCGATTTTACATAATAAAATCCCAGTGAAAAGACGGTAAAGGCAAACCCGGTATTTTTAAGGTCTGAGGCTCAGGCTTGCACCAGTCATAGACATGCTTTAGGGAGGCGACTCGTGGTGCTGCTAATGCAAATGAGGCTAAGAAAAGAAATGTCCCAACCCTGTGACTTGCAGAGAACTCCCGCATATTTGCCCCTATCAAGTATTATTGTTTTTAAATTGACAATCATCACATAACGTTTTACGGTTCTAAATATTTCATGGGAGACTAAAACTTCCCTTGGGCCTCCCCAATAATAAACTTTCGGCAGAAGAATCGGGAAAGCTGATGTGCTTCGAGGAGGAGCCTGCTGCTCCCAGTGAATTCTCTCTTTGAGGCATTCAGCCCCTTAATACGAATTTTCTGATCGGCTGTCATCCTCAGGGGCGCACCGAGCATCACTGCCTCCAAAGCACTTGTCATTCTTTAATGGAAACAAAACAGTCATTGCAGCCAGAGCCACGGTGTCATCTCACAGCCCCTTGCTGCGTCGGCAATAGTGAAATGACAGAGAGGCCCTCGGTAGGGGTAATTAAAATGTAAATATTGATATTTTATTATTTGAAATTACTTTCCAGTGCGGCATTTAATATCTCTCCATCTGTGCGGCTCTGTTTGGCGGTCACTTTACTGCAGCTCTGGGAGCCAGAGCATAGGCTTGATCCCCGTTATGTCAAAATGCTTGTTGCTGCTTAATTTTGATATCTAATTAAGTGGAAAAGTACAGTCCACACTGTAATCCATGGCATCTTAACCAGCTGCTTGGGTATATTTAGAATTAATCTCCACTATGGAATCATTCTAATGTATGCAATTAAGAGTCTGCCGATGGCTAATTAGGTGTATTAGAATCAGGCAGTGGTTTTTTTTTTTTTCCCTCCCCCTCTCTCCATTTCCCCTGCTTTCCTTTTGGACCATTGCCTATGTAAGAGTGCCTGCCTCCAGAGGTGTTCTTAATACCACTTAAATCAAGTTAGGAGATGACACAAGTTCCTAATAGATTCATCTGTGCATGGTAACCCCTATATTTTCTTTGAGTCAACCTTGTGCAGGAGTTCCTAGGAATTCCTAGGAATGATTGACAGGGTCTCGAAGTCCTGATGGGGACTGAAGAGGACAGAGATGGGCTGCATGGATAAAATCATTTTCCAGAAGACGAGAAAAGAGGCTGGGAAAAGCACTTTGGGTGTTCTTGTTCATTCATGGAGGGGAGAGGATACAGTTACTTCTGCTGGTCTCTGCACATTCCAGTTCACTTTTGAGTAGGAGAGCATCTCTGAGAATTAGCCCTCAAGGGAGGCCCAGGTTTGTATCCCAAAGGTCCAGGTTAAAGGTGGCAGGCAGCTGTTCTTTGCGAAGGGCGAGGGTAGGCCCTCACCCGATGCTGATGCTGCGGGAGTCTGGGGGCTGAGCTACCTTGTTAGTTTTGTTTCATTTTCATTCAGTAAGGTATCCAGGCTGAGGATGGTCAGAGAGGACCAGGATGCAGGCCAGAGAGGAATTGAAGGGGTTGTTCCCACTGTCAGTGAGAAGATAGTTGGTCACCTCCCCCTGGACCTTATGCCAATCCATAATGACTTAGCTGTGCCCCAGCCAGCCAGCACCGGCCATGAACTTGGGAGTAAATATTCGCTAACAGACCTTCATTAGCTACGGTGGAAATCTTGCCACAGCCTGACTCCAAAGAGAGTTCTTAGAGGCAGAAATACAGAAAAGCTGTTTTTCCATGATGTCTAAACTACAAATTATAGCCAGATCTTCCAGGATATATACACATAATCTCTCCTCGTATTTGAATACAGTGCTTCATGTCAGCATGCTGTAATTTCATGCCTATGACCTGGGTCTCAGACTACTTGCTTCCTCACATATTTGAATGAAAAACTGTGACTCTTTGCTCGTAGTGGCCTGTGCTGCAGATCCTTTAGCTTGCTTTTATGCACAGGACTGACCCCTGTTTTCTCTTTTACCCTGCCTCTCCTCTGTTTCCTTCTAGGTCTTATATTAGAGAACAATATACCATGTCTGTTTTAGGAAAATCAACCTCACAGAGTTTCTGTCCCCTTATTTTCTACTTTCCTGGTATCAATCCAAAGCAAGGAAGGGAAAGATGCAGACACTGAGGCAGGGCCTCAACTCTCAGCCCTCAGAGCCCTGGTTGGATTTGCATTTATAGCATGAGGGGGTTAGGTAAATTTGAAAAAAAAATGAGGCTATTTTATTTTAAAAGAATGTAGGTGTTATTTAGGAGTTTCTCCCAGAGATCCCAAATAGAACCAATTCTTGCTCATTTTAGTGGACGTCCAGTACCATTTTTAAAAAGAATTGTATGACTTGGTAGCTGAATACCAGACTTTGAGGTTGTAATGTATGGGAAAGAAATGTCTCAGACTCCTCTAATCCCTGTATCATTCTGTGGCGTCTGTGAAGACATGTGGCTTCCAGCCACGCAAAAGTCTGACAAAGGGAATTGTTTAACAAGACACCACAGTGTTCAGTGAGCTCTGCAGACTATGTTAGTAGGCAGAAGGAAGACCTCTCACCTGTTCCTACTTAATGTGTAATCCAAAAGCAGACAGAGGCAGGAGGTGATTGTGAACCTGTTTCCTCTGATTTCCTGTTTTACAACATTCAAGTCAAGTACAGGAGTGTATAAACCTGTCTCCCCAATCCTCTGTGGCACATCCCCAACTTATCCAGTGAGTGGAGCATGCTTTTAGATTGTTATAGTGTTAGAACATCATGTTGGGCTCACATCACGGAGGAAATGAAGTGGCCAGGGTGAGGGAGTAGATTCCACTCATTAATGACTGTTTCTAAGTAATGCAGGTTTCTTGAAGAATTCTTACTAAATGGGATATATAAGGAAAAGAGAAGCCCATATAGATGTGCACATGTGGGTTGTGTGTGTGTGTATGTGCATATGTGGGTGGTGTGTACATGTGTGGGTAGTGTATGCATGTGTATGTTCATGTGTAGGTGATGTATGCATGTGTATGCATGTGTGTTCATGTGTGGGAGGTATATGCATGTGTGTGTATGTGTGGGTGGTGTATTCAGGTGTGTGCATGTGTTGGTGGTATAGTGCATGTGTGGGTGGTGTATGCATGTGTGCGCATGAATGGATGGTATATGCGTGTGTGCTTGTGTGTGCATGTGTGGGTGGTGTATACATGTGTGTACATGTGTGGGTGGTGTATACATGTGTGTGCATGTGTTGGTGGTATAGTGCATGTGTGGGTAGTGTATGCATGTGTGCGCATGAATGGATGGTATATGCGTGTGTGCTTGTGTGTGCATGTGTGGGTGGTGTATACATGTGTGTACATGTGTGGGTGGTGTATACATGTGTGTGCATGTGTGGGTGGTATATGCATGTGTGTGCGTGTGTGGGCAGTATATGCATGTGTGTGCATGTAGTGTATGTGTGTATTTGTGCATGTGCACGTGTGTACACATACACATGTGCTGTGTCCATAGAAGGATGCAGGATCTCCCAGTCTATAACTGGTGCTTTATTCTTTTCAGACAGTCTCTTCTCTGAGGCTGCAGCTCATCATTTCAGCTAGTTGACTAGAGATTCTCAGCAACTGTCCTACCTCAGGACCTACCAGTGCACACCAAGCTTGCCCAGATTTTGTGTCAGTGCTGAGGATTCAAACTCAGGTCTTCATGCTTGCACGGCAAGAATCCATACTCATGGAGCCATCCCCTGACCTCCCACAATTACTTCTTGAGGAAGGCTGTGCCCAGTGTTCTGATAACACATAACATGTCTAAATGGCAGTGAAGTCACAGCAGCACCTTGTTGAGACTCAGTGAGCAGCACAAGGCAAAATGACTTCTTTCCTGTTTGCTAGTGTCTGATTCACTGCTGTTCCCCTCCCACATGCTCTTGGGTGGCTGCTGTACTGTGACAAATGCTTGTAACATGGTGAGTGCTGGCACAGAGGAGCCCACTGTTGGACTGGAATGCACGTCACATGTCAGATATGCATCTTAAGTCTACTTTCTCTGGGTTGTTTTCAGAAAGAAGAAAATGATAGCCACTGAAACTGCTGCCATCTCTTCTTTCTTCCGTCCTTCCCTCCTTACTATTCTTCTTCATCATACTCTTTTTCCTCCTCCTTGTTTAACGCAGTAGGCATCATCATCATCATCATCATCATCATCATCAATTTTGACTTGGGCTTTCGAAATGAGTAGATTTGGTTTCACCTAAATTCTTCTAATCTATGAAAGAAATAGACATGCAGTTGTCCCCCATCCAAGATAAGAGAAACAATGGACATAGTAGCTCACCATTTATTTGAGGAGTTCAGGTTTTCTGAAGTTTAAAATCTTAGCTATAAGCAATTATATATATATTTAAAAAGTCACAGTAGTGGAGCAAAGTAAATGTTTAAAAGTTATGATATTTTCATGGATTCTCTTTCTATTTATTTATAGAAACATAAGCAAAGCATTACACTACAGGATTAGCATATCGCCTCTAATTTATAAATAAGGGGGTGAGTAGGGGAATGTTAGGGCTTGCGGGTAGACTTTCTGAGAATTTACCTGGCTCCTGTATAATCCTATAAGCAGGATAAAAAGGATAAACAGAGATCTCCCCTCATGAACTGCGCTTTGTAATCACTCACTGAGTTCATGTCAAAACTGTGGGCTACTTCATTGGAAGGGCAGGTGTTCATGTGTGTGTTGGGATGTGACGCCTGGTTTCTAGAATAGTCTCTTCATTTCCAGTCTAGAAAGTCAATCATTGAGCTGGAATCACCCATTTTTTCATTTCCCACATGTGGAATAAGGACTTGTGGCATCGTCACAGGCACAGCCAAGGGTTCTTAAACCAGATGAAGAATCAAAGCAACCCCCCCATCCTAAAGAGTGACTAAGACACAGAAACCCCAAAACCTCATACAAGGAGTCAGGCAGGCCCCCACGGGCTGCGCTTCCTCATGCCAGTCCCTACTTATGCTCAGATATGGATTTCTGACTTACATCTTTACGTTCTCCTTATTTATGTTACACAAGTGGCCCTAGGAATATCCAGTCATTATAATATGTCAGCAGGCATGGAAACCACCAGGTGCAGTTGAGAATGGCTTCACCATGAGGGTGGCCAGCGAAGGGCCAAGAGAGTAGCAGGAAGTGGGGGTGATCCTCTTAACCTGGGTTGTCGGAGCTGTTGCCTTCAGTAGAAGGCATAGGAAGGCTAGTGACATTTTTAACATGCTAGGATGTCCATAGGGGACTCACCATGAGGAGACTTTTTCAGGAGGTAAAATGGGAAGGAGAAAGCAGTCCAAATGGTGAAAGAAATTCAGTGTTATATCAGAAAATTTGAATTGTCCTGCAGGAATTCTGCAAGCTAAGGGAACATTTTTAAAGGTCATTATTATTTATATTTTATTATCTTTTTTTGTAAGCACACAAAATAATGACTTTCTTCATGATCCTTCCATATATCATTCTATTTTGCTCACCCTTAACTCCCTTTTAGGCCCTGATACAGGTTTGTTATAGTGAAACAACCCTCTTCTACCTCCTTCCCCCAGAAAGCATTTTCATAAGAGGAAGGCATATTTATAGTTTGCCTGTGGATCGGATAAGAGAGATGGAATCTAAAGAGAAAGTGGAGGCCTGAACCAAAACTGGAGAGGGAGATGGATGATAGCCAGGATGTGTACACCTCAACGCTCGGGCTCCCTCTCTGTATCTATATGTATTTTGACCCATATTTATATTATTTATGTACTCTAAAGTACCTAGCCAACTACAGTGCCTATGTAGATGCCCCAAGTGTCAATGGTATGGATATCCTTATAGTAAAACTTCCAGAAACTTAGTGATACAGAGTTTGGGATCATCTTTTCCATCTCGACTCGCAGATCCAAGCTAAAGGGGGCTTGTCATGGCCCAAATCTTGTCAGTGCCAATGTGGTAGATGTCCCACTGGACCTGAGGTCTTTCTGTCCCAGTGCCATGATTTCTGTTTTCTGTGCTCACTGACCCCCAGCAACTCTGTGATTCATCAACATAATTCTTGCTGCTCCTTTGAGTCTAAAACCTTTTGAGACCAGATTCTTCAGAAAAATAACCAGTTCATCTTTCCTGTTTGACTGATGAGGAACTCAGGCATGCTCTTTATTTCTTTTCTAGAGATGCTGCTGAGGCAGTACCTTAAATGAGGTGGCTTCAACACTAGGGGATATGCTATCCCACAGCCCTGGAAAATAAATGCCCAAGTTCAAGATATCAGCAGGATTGGCTCCAGCTGGGGGGCTCATGAGGGGTCCCTACATCACTTGCTCCCTCTCTCCCATATACCAG